>NW_019170079.1:0-177937 GCF_001792695.1 Aspergillus bombycis
AGAGAGAGAGAGAGAGAGAGAGAGAGAGAGAGAGTCCAATTGACTTGGATTGTCTGGTGATGTTGACGTTGTTGAACACTAAGACGCGGGGCAGAGGAACTCAAAACCCATGCATGGGCAGCATGGAGGGGTCATTCATGGAGCATTTTACTACTGTTCAGCTGGTATTTTTGTCAGGACCATCTTCGATTCTATAGATTAAAAGCTCAAGGCATTCGTTTTCTATCGATGCTTCCACAGCTTCCTCTTTTCATAGATGTTTACCTATGTCTACCCTTACAGGTACGTATCAATCAAGTCAAGTGATTGATATCCAACACCCCACTACTCGGATTTAATGACCCTCAAGCGTGACGACCATCTTCATTGGGGCCGACAGGAACAGTCTCCACAGCTGCTAAACATGTACGATGAATCTGATTCGAGGCAACTTGCCATTCACAAATGGGCTCCGGTTGGATAAGCCTTGTCTGGTCGCTCCGTCGTTTTTTTCTCAGTCGAATGTCGAATATTTTTTTTTAAATTTTAATTTTAGTTTTGATTCATACCCCAGATCGGGTTGTGCCATCAGTTGCGACTAAAAACCCTGATCCCCGTCGGAATCTAATGATCCTGGAGCAGATTTATGCTAGTCATAGGGATCGGCGACTTCGATGTCTCTCACAACTTCTACAGACCGACTACCAGGGGAGACACATAACATGTTGCCGTTGACCATGAACGCAACCGAGGGTAACGATATGATTAAATGGAAAAAAAAAATTTGAAAAAGTTAAAAGGATTATCACCAGCCAGCCTTCTCCAAGCTGACCGAATATAACTAACCAAGAATTAATGAACCTGCCATTGATTGCCAACCATGGAACCGACTTGATTTTATTTAACCCTTTTCGCGCTGTCCCTCTGTTTTTTTTTATTATTTTTTTTCTCTCCCACTCCAGTCCACTTGTTAAACTAGACCCTGCGTCATTGTACATCTGGACGTGATCGTCATCGTGGTCAGCCCTGTTGAGGGGAATTTATCCCTTTTTTTTTTTTTTTTTTTTTTCTTTTTTCTTTTTAAACGGGCACGGCTTTGAAAGGTCAACTCCAACTTCATGTACTGAACAGGGACCGAATGCCTGCCGTCCCGTCTATTCAGTCCACTATCCGATTCGGTTTCCCCGTTCTGAAACTAGAACACAGTGCTCTGACGAGGACGACTGTTTTTCTACTCCCATACTTGATTCTCAGAGCGACATTCGTTTCTGGTTCCTTGATATCTTAGTTCCTCACTCTCATTCGCCCAGAAACGAAGCGGTGATCGCGGTTGTGGCAAACCACTGGGATATTCTCACGCCGTCGCTCTGACCTCTTCGATTGCGCAGTCTTTCGTATAGCTCCTTGACTACCCTCCTAGCCTGGGCTGCCTTCACATGATTTTGTGGAGAATTTTCCATTCTTCGTGATCGTTGACGGATTACTTATTGGTCTGCCCCGTCGAGTACAGCGTCGCTGACCGCCTATCGCCGTCAACGCTGTGCATAAATCACTCTATCCTAAGCGCAGCTTGCCAGTGGTTTGCATTGGTAGACGTCTGTGTGCCCGACGCCTTGCGATCGTGTTCACCTCGGACACAACTCCTACTGGCGTAATCCACTCGACCTACTTTGCTTCGTTTGCACGGTGCATGCGACTCATCGCCTGCTGGCCGAGGTGATTTCCTGGAACAATATCAAAGTCTCCGGTGAAGTTGTCTCGGCAGACGTGATCTGATTGGCAAACCCAGTCGCCTCAGGCTCCCAAGGCAAACGCCACGCCTGCTGATACGACAAGAACCCTGCACCACGCTGAAAGACTACTAGATCGCAGACTCTCCACTAAACGTTATCGGCTGGGCATTGTCTTCTGGTGAATCTCCACTGTTTCTCCCTGTCCCAACCTAGCCAACCCGCTCCGCAAAGGTAGTACAGCGGCATTGAGAGGTCATATAAAACTGCCCTGGGAATTGTATCCTCTTTTGTCCGCACTGGATTGGGCCCCAAAATCATACAGGCCAATATAAGAACAAAGAAGCCGAGGCAAGACGCCCAAAAAAAATAATATAACATTCGGTAGCCATCCTGTTTTATTCTAGGCTTACTGCTGTGTTGGGCTATTTTACAATCTCTTAGGAGGCTCTATCGTCCGTGTGAGATCATCGCATCGGTGTACTTAGAATCTCCTTTTGCTTTTTCCATCGCCCCTATATCCCTCCCCCCCCTGCTAGCTCCTGAAACTATTTAGTCGCAGCGCACCTAAAACTGCAAGGGATTGACACCTGACGGCATCGTTAGCTCTTTCCCACGCTCAACACCATATTACTGGGGTTGTAGGTGTATGAAGCAATTCGCTGTGGCCATGCTTCTTCCGCACAAAATATTCCTAGTTCACTACCTCACAGCTTAACGGATGACCAAGCCCAATCTATTAGAGCTCCCAATAGGGGCTCAGCTCGTCTATCTGGCCGAGGGCGGTGCCAACGTGATCTATCGCATCGTCTCGCCGAAGTCGGCTATTGCGTCGAAGAAAGAGTTGCCGCTGGCGGTTAATGGTTCTGGGCCTGGCGTGGTAGACTCCTGTAGCGGCCCACCCGAGTTTAGAGGCAAGTTGCTTCGATTGCGCAAGGACACCCCGTCCGGGATCCCTTACCAGGAGATTTCTCGAAACTTCGACAAGAATATTCGCCCTCTCTTCAAGCCGGAGGAGCTGGTGGATCAGGAGCTGGTATGCCTCCCACGAGGACTGATCCAGCATTGCAATGATCAACTGCGTGTCGCCGAGATGGACGGCAAGCGCCCCAAACGACGTCAAGGCGTATACCTGGCCACGGCCGAGCCGTTCGGACTTCTGATTACCGACATGACCACCTTCAACGACACGGGAATGGTTCTGGCCGAATTGAAACCGAAGTGGCTTCTGCAGTCACCATCGGCGCCGGCTACTGCCCGCAGATGTCGCACGTGCGCAATGCGTGATATGAAGAACCACGAGGCGTGGACGCGGGGCGGGAAACCCGAGCGATCGTTTTGCCCGCTCGACTTGGTCTCGGACAAGTTCGAAAACGTCCTGCGGGCCACTCGGTCGGTCAAGGGCTGTAAAGACCCGAAGCAGCTGGCGAAAGTGCTGTATTGGAACGGGACAATGCAGAAGCTCCTCGCTCACCAAAGAGCACATCGCGATGTTGGGCTCCACGGCCCGGCGGCGCAGTCTCGGGACAAGTCACTCGCAATGACCCTCCGAGACTGCACGATGTTCATCAAGGTACGTCATTCCTGCTATCTGCGAGAGTCCTCTAACATGGACAGATGCCACGCGACGACGTGGGGACTGTTGAGATCCGTCTTGGTGATCTAGATCTGAAGACTGGAGCCGGTGGCAAAGCGAAATACTGGCTGGACGTGGAGAAACAGCTGATCTCCGAGGGCTGGTACTTGGGGTCGAAAAGCTGTTCGCACGTGAGCGATTGTGTATTGCAAGGATCTCGAGGTCATTCGCAGCCGTCTATCTAGCAGTCCGATTCTATTCTAACTACGTTTCAAGGCCTTCAATCATTCTAATCGCGACAGACCCTTGAGTCGGGTGTTGAGCCACGAAGATCGCATGGACTGCAACTCTATTTTTTAATAACCTGCAAGTTACATCCATATATGCATTTGGGAGGTATTCGTCTTTTAGTTTTCAGTCTGCATGGGTTGTGTATATTAGGTGCTGTTTTAATTTTATATCTAGGTAATACACCAGTTTAGTGAAATCTAAGCTTTGATCTGCGCAACTAGGGTGTGTAATGGCGTTCGATTCATACACCATGACTTGATTGCCAATGAACTAGATGCCCTCTTCTAAGTCCTTCTCCCAGGATGGTTATTTTCTCACGAGTGAACCGCCAACTTAGCAGGCTAATCCGCCATGGCACATACGTGCCAGGGTTAATCAACATCGAACGAAAGCCCTGAGGCTGTAACTGTTATCTTCCATCTCAGGCACTCATGTCTTTCTTTCCAAGTACCATACGCATAGATAGACTCAACGGTATCCCTCAGAAGAACATAATTCAACATGATCACTACCACCAAACATAGCCCCTCTATAACCACCGTTTAAAACACTATATACTGAGCTTCGCTCACCATGGCACACGAGAGATCCACAGACAAGAAAAGAAGAATACAGTAACTTGACTTCATAAGCCTACCACACCGCAGTGCACATAAACCCAAACCGAGGATGAATACAAAATCAATCAATAGATCTAAACCCAGTACCTAAACCCCATAAACGCACCTACAACATCCAGTAACCACACCAAACCACCCTGACCATCCAACAACCCAATAACAACATCACAGAAACACACTTCCTTCACTCAAAAACCAAGAATCAAGAATCACCAACCCAGAGATTTATAATCTCCTACCTACCCACCGACTCCAACCAGGAACCACCCCCCTGCTCTAGTCCCGATAAAGACCGACGTGCCCAGCCAAAAGCCGTGCAACCGGGATACAGAAGCTTGTTGATTTTAATCTGGCTTCGTGCGACGTGTGTGCGTCGGGAGTGGAATACTTGGGGGTTGCTTGGAAAGCTTGTGCCTTTGTTCTTGGTGCAGTTTTTACAGTGCAATCGGTTGTGTTTGGATGATGGATGGTTTTGATTATCTGGTTAGTTGGGGTCGAACTGGTTCTGTGGCTGGGTTCTTGATATTATTGTAGGCTGCGCTTCGTTAGAGATGAGGGTATCTAATCGCTGGATTGTATAATTCTATTTCTGCCCAGGTATACATAGATATCATTTACCATCCATTGCCACATCCAACCCCCCGGGATATACAAACATAGTTATCTAGTAAGAAATCTAGACCTGGTAGTGGGATATCCAACTATGTACTACAACATGTAAGACGCAGAATATGTATCCAAGATTAGATCAAGATTAGATTAGATAGTTCGCGAGACAGATAGGGCATAGATTAAATCCTATAACTGAAACTATGTTTCAGAATGATTAACCATCGAACCCCATATACGTATCAGGAGTCTACACCCCAAAGAATACAATAAAACGGTTCCAAGTCTAGAACCTCCACTCTAGCCTGATTTAAACTGTACCCTTGCCTAACTGGCATTGGCTTACTCTTACTCCGCAGTACTTACTACTTATCAAGAGATAGTATACATATATGTATACAGACAGACATTATACATGATACAACGCTACACAGAGACGCAGAGACAACATACAAAGATACAAATATAAACCTCAAGCACAGACCCAGCCACCTACACACAAACACAAACACAAACACAAACACAAACACGCATGCACATATGCATACATGCATATGTATACACCCCTAAACTATAACCAACGTATATAACAGTCCAACCAACCACCACAAACAATTACCACCCATCCCTATAACAGAGGCTAGAAAGAGAAGAAAAAAAATACTACAAGAAAAGGAGAAATCTACCGTCTCCGCCCCGCACCCGCCATAGGCGCTGACGGAAAATTATACTCCTCGCTCCAACTATCCTTCGCTGGTAAGTACAGCGCACAGTCCTTGAAGAGGTTTCGTATTGAGTGGAGGAGGTTGGAGAGGTGGGTTTTTAGGGACATTTTTCCTTTCTTTTTTTCTTTTTTCTTTCCTTTTTCTTTGTTTGCTTTAATTTCCTTTTCTCCTTCTGCTTCTCTGCCTGGTGCGATATAGTTTTGTTTGGTTTAACCTGATTAATATAATCTGGCCTAATCTGGTATCTCCTCGAAATAACCCTACAGTATGTTATGTTAACAGACAATAAGCAAAACCAACTCCATCCATTCCACTGGGTATAAAGAAGCATGGATAAAAAGAAACATAGGTACGTACGTACCTCAGTTGAATAAATCGGGGTATACCTATACCGTCTCGAGGTTAGACCCTCTAAGTTCTAACATGCATCGCTATGGATACGGAGGTGATGTTGATGTTGTGTTACCTTAATACAGACCAAACCACCGCTTCACTACTAGTAGTATACTCCCAGCCTCCCCACTGATATCGATCGATTGACTGGTTGGACGAGTATGTATATTTCTTTGTTTCAGTGTGTGTTTTTCTTGGCTGTCATAAATGAATGAATGAATGAATGAATGTCTAGGCCTATTACTTAATGAATTAATTCTTCTCTTCCGACGTCTTGTCTTTCCTTCTTTCGAGGTTATGGTCCATGGATGGATAGATAGACTTACAATTCGGTATATATAAAATACTCAATCCACACTTCTCCCGTATCTCTCAGGTACCCGGGTTCGAAGCCTTCAGTCCGGTTTAGAAAAAAGTCAGAGAATTCCTTTGGTGGAGGAAGGTGACAGTGACCAGAGGTGCATGGCCGGTGACGTGTCGGTGAAGTCAGGACGGATTGGAATTGGATTAAATTTACTGTGTACGACGGACGGTATTGAATTAAATCGCTGGAGGAAGTAAGTTCGGGCCGGACCGAGATCGGGGAAATGGAAGAGTTTGGCTTGAACTTGACTGTACGGTGTGTCGTGTGTCGTATACTCAATAGTACGAACTGCTATCATCCGTGGTTCAGCACCTGGTGTAACCTGCAACCAGAAGATACGAACTGTCAGATTGTCAAGGAGTACTTCTACCACTGGCCAGGCACTCTTGGCTGTCTTTAACTTTGTGCCAAGTAATCAACTCGCAAGCTGCTGATCTCAGATTCCACGGAGGAACTCTACCATAGACCAGGGGGGTCCAATCCAAAGGGTTCAATAATATAGCTTCCATTGTCAAGGCTAGTCCGAAAGCAATAAGAAAACACCGCTATCCTGCTATAACGCTATACCAGCAAAAGAAAAAGAACACGGAAATCCAAACGTCATCCCATCTCATATGTCAAGCCCTAGCGACCCTGGCGGTACCACTGCGCTTCGGCCTCACCCAAGCATTCGCCGACAGTAGTCACTGTGTCCGTTAGCTTTCTGGCCTGCTATAGAGAGGAAAAAGAAAGGGAAGACATACTCCTGAACCCCCTCGCCTTGATCTCTTCCAACATGCGCCGAGCGAGATTCACCACCGTCTGCTCATGGATATCGTGGGCCAGCACAATGGTGCCACCGGCATTCAACTCATTAACGAATTTCTCGTAGCTGCGGTCGATCCGCGTGGGATCATTATTCTCGTAATCCTTAGTATCGATACTAGATTGGACAACCTTGTAGCCCAATTCGCTCATAACTGCAAGGACCTGCTCATTGACCTCAAAATACGGCGGCCGCATGTAGGTAGGAATATCACCCATAGCCGACTGCAGAATACCCTCGAGCTGCGTCATCTGTTGCACGATCTGCTCATAGCTCAGGGATGGGAGGCTGGCATGGTCCAATCTGCAGGGGTCAGTTCTCTTCGGAACAAGAGCCCGGGCGCGCCAGTGGGGGTACGTACGTGTGTGATCCGACCTGGTGGCCTTCGCGCCTCATGCGCCGGATGGTATCGGGGTATGCCTGGCTGCCCTCACCGATCATGAAGAAGGTGGCCTTGGCGCCGTACTCGCTCAGCAGGTCGAGCAGCTGCGGGGTGTAGCCGGATGGGCCGTCGTCGAAGGTCAGGGCAACGGTGTTCGGCGTGGTGCAGCTCCTGATGATCTCGCCGGTAGGGACGGTGGCGATGACCTTATCCAGAGGTGCGGACAGGACATAGGGGGTAAGAGTCATAAGAAGAGAAAGAGCGAAGAATTTATACATCTTGTATATATGTGCGGAAGACTGACGGGGTATAAATGGGGCGTATAGTGAGAGTGATTACTGCAATTTCCGGGAATAATGGCGCAAGATGGACAGCAAAGGCAAGAGAGAGAGAGAGAGAGAGAGAGATATATACGAAGCGAAGGCAAGTGATTATTGTGCAAGAAGAGGCAGGAAAGCAGTCAGTCGATGCTGCTTAAATAGTCTAGTTCATCTGGGACCGAGCAAAGACTCATGATATGCGTCAAAAAATAACAGCTGTGAATATCCTGGTCGCGCTCTAGACGAGGTTACACATTTTCATGAAAAGAACCAGCTCGCAGAAGCAAATATTCGGTATATCCCAGTCCTTATGTCTCCAGCGGGGAGTCGACCTGATATAGTGGGAGCATTGACTTCACATGATACCTGTCGATGCACCAAACAACCAGCTCATTGGCCAGGACTCGGAAATTGAGCTTTCATATCGATCGACAGCTGTAGGCGGTGATAATCTTCCGGTCCGTATATTTATTCTACATGCAAGGAGAACCGAGTGGCTGGAGCAGCCAGAACGAGTCATCCGGCCCTTGTTTATATAACCCTGATATAACCCTATCATATATCCCTGTCGTTAGATACTCGCTTTGACACGACCACCAATTTCGAATAACCCATTGGCTACGAGTGCACACGTATTTATAAAAACTAAGAAAGAAAGAAAGAACGTAGTCAGCGACTCTCAAGCCAACCAAGGACAGGTTTGCGAAGCAGTTCGTGTGCTGGCCGTCAGACAGGTGCATGGGGTGCATCGCCGAAGTAAGACAGCACGCTATTGAACCCAACGTGGAAGGGGCTTATCTCCATGGCAGCCAGCGCCTCAATGGTACCTGAATATTATTCCTAGACACCCGGGTCAGCAGGGGTACGTCGCAAGGAGGGTATATGAGGTAAAACCATTGCCTGCGGGCGAAGACACCACCTGATCGACGAACAAAGGGATCCCCAGTTACGTGGAGAACCAGACTGTCAGGACCGACGTCCAGGTGGCGTCTTACAAGCAATATCCCTTTTCACTCAGGCCTCATCCCTGTGCGCCAATGGGAATGGTTGGGCATCAACTGGTAGACGGAGAACTCGGAATATGGTATCGGTCCAAGGTTATATATCATCACAATAAAGCTATTAACGTCCAATTTCCTTCATCGCTCAGCACCTCATAAGAATTAAGTACGAATACATGGTACACGAAGTTATGAAACTATAGCAACAGAGATCCAACCGATCACTTTTTCTCCAATTGTTCCATCTCCTTTCCGATCTCCCGCTGTGGGAGATTACCCTCTCTTGGTATACCTCTTCATGGAGCGCTTCTGGCCCCGCTCCCGCTCCCGCTCAAGGAACTTCCGCTGCTCCTCAGCGTTCATACCACGCAGAATGCGCTCCCGCTCCTCCTTCTTGATCTTTTCTGCTGCCAGCTTGCGTTCCTCGGCCTTCTCCTCCTCGTCCGCACGACGGAGCTTCTTGATCTCCTCCTCACGCGCGTGGCGGACCTTACGCATCACCTCGGCGCGGAAGTGAGCCACGGCGACGAGTCTGTCGGCGAAACGAAGGAATTGGTTGAATAGCGGAGTGGAAGAAGCGTAGCCAGAAGCGGATGAGGGAAGGGACAAGCAGATATGAACACGTTTGCGAGGGACAGTCTCCTCGATCCTATTGCAAGAGGTCAGATAAATCGCAAGGATTTTCGTTCGAGCAACTCACTTCAAAGGCTTATCGACAGGCTGATCAGTGACAATAAGATACTTGAAATCATCGCCGGCCTTCTCAATGGCCTGGATCAATTCCGGGGTAAGCAGCGTTTCGGTAATCTCGGCACTTTCCGTCATGACGGTCACCCAAGGTGGGAGCTTCGCGTTCTCCTTGGTGAAAGTCATAGAAGCATCGTAGCGGTCCTGACGGAATTGACGCATGTAGTTCTTGTGCACAATGGACCAGATGAATCCATCGTAGGCCGAGTTGTTCACCTTGAGAGAAGAGGTATCCTTAGCCGGGACCGGAACGACGTCCTTCTCCTTGCCATCGAAAGTGTACGCAATGGCCTCGTAGGTCTCGGTGGGGCTAGTCCAGCTCTCGAACAAGAAACCAAAAACAACGTCCATCCAGTACGTGATCGGGTTGTAGCGCTTAGGCAACTTGATGGTGACGTCAACAAAGGCCACGTTCTGGCGGCCAGTAGCGTAGGAGACGAATTCCTGGGGACTCCTCTCCTTCAGGATCGAATCGGGGGAGGACAACACCGCGGCAGCCTCATCCTCGGACTTTTGGATGCCATCGAAACCGACGACCGCAAACTCATTCTGGAGAGAGGGCGCATGAGCTTGGGCCCATTCCCGAGCCTTGCGACGGTTCTTCCGCGTGCCCCAGAGGTGAAAGACTACAATGAGCAGGATGAATGGCATCACCATGGCCTCCTGGAGGAAGTCTTTGGGGGACGTCCGCTCCCAGACTCGGTACCATTTCGTATACGGAACGGCGCTGACCCCCGGGGTACTCGACGCAGGAACACCGGAGGACACAGCTGCTATGATCGAGGCCGGAGACGGCTCTGGTGCTTTCACAAAGTCCGCAAAGTCTGATTGGCATGACGACAACGGTCAGTCAACGGTCCAGCCCCAATAGGGGCAATCACTACCCCAACCCAATTCGATTACATCAAGACTTACCATCCTCAACCTTTGCTGACCCCGACGGCTGGGAGCCGCCAAACATGTTCTTGAACATGCCCGCCATGATGTGGAAGGGAGAAGGGTGGGCACGGGCGGGTTCGGGGCTGTCAAGAAGATGGCGACGTGGCGGAGAAGGAGGCAGAAAGGGAACGGGAAGGTGGTCGGCTCGAATTGACGTTCGTCGCAAAAGCGATCGGAGCGAAGTTCACTTAGTCTGTGGAGCCGGAACTCTGGGCATTTTTGACATTAAATAACTGCCAACCTGAGAGATAAGGCCAACGCCGCCCCAATCCAGTCTAGTCTACTTTACGGATCAGGTAATGAGCTCAATCACTGAATCTTCGGGCGCAAATTCGCATTCAACCAAACTGCCAAGTCAATGGAAACATTCTGTGCAGACGCAGTATACTCAAAGCAAAGAGAATCAATATGCAAAAAAAAAGCCAATAACTCTTTTGATCCACTTCCCAATCCATACCCAGATCCAGTCCAAACCCACATATAGAATACAATATAGAAAGAGCGAAGTGGTATCCTGCAGACAAGCAGATAGGTTGTAACTCTCACAAGAAATAACAGAAACGCCAGCACTTTTGGTACAAACAAACTATCTAAACTCGCTCCAAAGAGGGGAAAACAGGAATAATATATAACAACACAAAAAGTACAAGTCAGGCTGCCAAATTAAAAGTTATGTCGTATCAGTCATTAATATCACCAGACTCGCTGGGGAACAAAGGAAAGTGGAATGAATGTGAAGTGCTCTTGGATGGAATCAACAAGCGTTTTCAGCGTACATGATTCATTGACCATAAGCTGGCGGGGGATATTCTTCATGGTCAGGACGGCTCCAGAAGGCACCACCGCAAGAGCTAGTGGGCATCAATTTCTCGTCCCGCATGCGACGAGCAATTTCTCCTGCTAGTCGCTCGACCAGGGCTTGATCGACGGTACTGGAGCTGGACTTCTCGTCGGTGAATGGGAGGATAGTCGAGGGCAGCTGGCGTGTGGGACCGGTCTCCTGTTTCTCATTGTCACGTCGGGCGGCAACGTGAGCGCGGATACTGCCTCGGGGAGTTGCATCCACATCTCCAGGTTCAGGGCGGTGCCGTAGAGGCTCCGCAGAGGGCCCCCCAGTTTCGCGGAGCATTTCTGTGGCGATATCGCGACGAGGTACTGGCCGTGAGAGACTGGCGCGACGCCGCTCGGGAATTGCAGGAAGACGGAAATCGCTTTCCGGAGACAAGGGTGGCGTGATGGGGTCAGGTTGTTCGTTGACCACGGGCAGGGGTGCCGAGCATACGGATGGGTTGCTAGCTGTCTCTGTATATGCACTTTCGTCGCTCACACTCGCCGTATCACTCGTAGTCTTCGGCCGTCGTAGATCCACCACGCGCTTCTTGCGTTTCCTTGAATGTGCTTTCGAATGGCGACCGGCTCCCAAATTCAAACCATAGCCACTAAAAGTATGTGTCGAAGCTGAAGATCGACTCTGGGATGACACGATGCTGGCGCTATCCTGGAAGGACGCCATGCTGCCAACCTGGGAATGGGTCCTGGAGAGCATGGGGCTTAGCGGAGACGTAGCATTGCCATTCATATCACCCTGTTCAGAAGGCGAAGTCCACGCCCGGTAAACAACTTCCTGGATGGAGGGAGTGAAAAGAGATAGCGTTCGCTGAGAATCCGTAAGTGCAGCCAGCCGGAGGAGGTTCTTCTGTGAGAACAGGGAATGTGCTTCGACGGAGGAATCCAGGGAGAGCGATGCGATTTCCGATTCATCCAAGGCGTTGCCCAATGAATCTACTGGGTCCTGAGGAGGGCTTGCGAGAGGGTCTTGACCAGGACCTTCACCCGCCGTCTGGTCCGCCTGAGTTTCTATATCTTCACCTGCCCGGTACTCAGGAACCCACAGTCGCAGGGATAGTCGATGAATGATGGCGGGCAGTTCGTCCATGAACAAGATGCGCAGCTGAGCCTCTATTTCCCTCTGCAAGAAGTCACGGACGAACGGGATCGAATCGAACGTAGACGAAACTTTAAGCGATTCAAGCGGATCATTTCGGAAAACCACGGTAATTCCTTTCTGTTTCGAGAAGACGAGTATCACAAAGCCGGACAACTTGAAATCGGATAGTGTAATTTGGAGGGGAATTGTGAGGGGAGTTCTGCAGTATCAGGCACGACTGGTGAGCGACATCGGCCAACGAGTGCGACAGAAGCATTACTTACGCTGCAGCCAAGGGTAGTGGCGAGGCAAACGAGGGTCGTGTGAGAAGGTAGGTGTTGAGAGGGTTCGCCTGAACGCGCGTTTTCAGAGTCAAGAAGGCATCGCCAGTGTAGGACATCTTGAAGATGCCCCGAAATCGATCCTCCGCCAAGTCACCAATCTCTAATATCTCCAGATCGGGCGGGATGGAACCTAAGTTGAGCTCGGTTACGATGATATCGTCGACGATGATCGGAGGCTTCGGCGATTTATTCAAAGCGGCAGTTAAAAGATCTTGAGCGCGAGTATAGAAACTTGCGTCCGCCATCAGCGGCGACCAGTTGAAGTTGAACGCCATATCCGATCATTGAGAACGGATGGGTTGACTCAAGAAGACCCACGGCGTCCAAAGGGTAAAGAAAAAAAAAATACAAGGGAAATTACAAAGTAGTCGATAACATGGGGGAAAAGGGGAGAGAGGGAGAGAAGAGGAGGCGAGGTCGGAGAGGAGTGGTGGAGAGGGGAGCAGGTGTTAGCGATGATAAGCCGGAAGTGAAGGGAAAAAGCGAAGAAAAAAAGGGCTGGATTGGATGAAAAGCTCAAGAGATTCCCGAGGGTCTCCCACAGGGTATGGACTCGCGTGATCTACGCGACGCACGAGCACTCTTGGACGGTTTTGATTCTCGGTGGTTTCGTTTTAGTCGGGAGTACATTTTATAAAATCATTTTCATTCCATTGTTTTTACTTCATGTTACGAGATTAAACCCCTCATAGATGTTATTCTAGAAAAGTTCAAGTTCTTAGTGTTCTTCAAAGGCGGAACGGAAGAGGAAAAAAAAAAAAGGTCCAAGGGGAAATTGTGGAAATTTCCAAAAATACGTCACAGCACATCTGACCTCATTTTAGGCCTGGAACCAACGATTGAAGGAATATGACAAGTTCACAGCCAGATAATATACTTTCTCTGCTTTCCGATTCCCTCCGACCGTAATTTATGAACCATTGCAAGCGTTATCCATACAGACAATACTTCTTCAATACATGCATGCTACCAGCACCATACCGCCCGCATGATCTTCATTAGCTCCAGCTCCTCAGTAATGCTCCCATCTCGTTCCTTCCGCCCATCGGCATTTACATCTCTTCTCACTGGACCTTCCCGTCAGCCACTACATTTCTGTTTACTGACCCCGGCATCTAACGGGCCAGAAACAGCATCATCCATGTCGATCCGTTTGAAGGTTGCCTCCTGAATATGACATGACTCAGAACATCTGCAATTTGAATGATCGTCAACTATTCCTCTTTGGCACATGGTATATCATGGTCAACATATTAATCTACGTAGTACCAACTGGAAACTTACCCCGTGGGTACATTGGCAATATCGACGGCAAAACCAGCCACCTCAATGATCATACCGGAATTCAGGTCTAGATTGTCACAGACTTCGAAAAATAGTAATCGCTGTTATTGGTCTTCATGATACTCTGTGTACTCTATCACAATAAAAAACATTACAAGCTGAATAAAACAAAATTCTAGATACTCAAACATACATGAACACAAGGTATTCGGCAGATGCAAGATCAGCTTGCAACCATCCGACTACTAGTATGCTTGCCTCTCACTCTGCAGAATGCTGCGACGCAAAGAATCCCTCTCCCCGCTCTTGTCGACTAGGGTCCAGAACGGGCCCCCTTCATTTCTCAGTAAAGCAACCGGTGTATCAAACTCGGCTATCCTCCCTTCTCCCAAGACCATGATCCGGTCAAAGTCCACCACAGTGGACAGCCGGTGGGCAATGACCATGAGAGTAGAGTCACGGAATTCTTGACGAATAGTCTGCTGGATCAGCGCATCCGTGCTCATGTCAATGGAAGAAGTCGCCTCGTCCATTATGAGGATCTTCGGGCGGGAGAGCAAAGCCTGAGCTAGACACACTAGTTGACGTTGGCCCTGTGACAGATTCTTGCCTCGCTCGGAGATTGGCGAGGAAAGAGATAAGGCAGTGTTATTACAATCTTCGGCTGTTCCTTCTAGCTCTGAGCTCTGTTCATCGTCTGTAGAGGGCCTGAGATGGACTTTTGCTAAAACGGCGCGGAGCTCAGAGTCTGTATACTGGTCAAACGGGTCGAGGACCGATCGCAGGGTTCCTGAGAAGATAACCGGATCCTGTGGGATAATTGCTATCTTCGAGCGGAGAGCGCGGAGTCTTAGCTGAGAAATATCCATTCCATCAATGTGTAAAGATCCGGACCGTGCCTCGAGGAAGCGCAGAAGTGCGAGAGTCAGTGACGATTTGCCAGAACCAGTACGTCCTACGATGCCGATGTGCTCGTTAGAGTTTATTAAGAAGCTCAACCCCCGTAGAACCGGTGGCGAGTCTCGTGCGTATCCAACGACAAGATCGTTCGCCTCAATCTCGCCCTTTGTAGGCCATCCAGCTGGAGCATCCATGCCACCTTGGTGCTCTGTCTCGATTTGAGTGTATTCTACAATGCGCTCAACGGCATTGAAGTCCAGCTCGAGCTCAGCGTATTCCGACAATACCCAAGCGACGACCTCAGACATCTGTAAAGCGAAACTGAGAGCAAACCCTGCCACGGACGCATCAACGCCTTTAAGGGTTGCGATCAGTGCTGCTGTCATAGTTACATACTAGATCGAGAAATGTATGTTAGTACTCAACTTATACGGTGCAAGCAAAATTTTGGGGCAAACTAACCAAAGCTCCGATCATGTTCAGACGGAACATCATCCAACAGTTGAAGAGACGCAGATGCCAGAGAGCCTGGCAATGGGCGTCAATCATGTTATACATGCGGTGCATATATTGACCAACTTTGTCGAAAGCTCTGATCGTGACTAGACCGTCAATGATCGAACCGAACTGCTCGAAGATAGGAGACCTGGCATTGCTCTCTATCCTTTTAGCATCTCTAGCCGCTGTGACATACAGCGAGGCGATATACCAAGACAGAAAGAGCGAGATGAATCCAAAGCCCACCATAAGTGGCGAGATAAAAAGTGCCGCGATAATAACACTAAGGAGCATTAAAACGCCATGCAGCATATTGGGCAGGTCCAGTGCCAGATCAGAATCCAGCGTGCTGAAGTCGGCACTGAAGCGGTTGAGGATCTGACCCACGGGCGTTGTGTCCAGAAAGCTTAGAGGGGCGTGTAAAACTCTGAGCAAAAACTTCTCGAAGATAGCAAGCGACCCTCGAATTGATGCCATAAAGACGAGCTGATAGCGAAGAATCTCCGTTAGGATTGACATGAGGAAAAGACCAACGTACACGCCTAGGTAAAGCCAGAGACGGTTACCAGCGGACTGTCGATCTGAATGCGCGGATAGGTCGTCAGAGACCGATTGAATGTTCACTTGGATATCAGGCTGCGTGTTTGCAAGATCTCTCGTCCAAACTGACACCCAATATGGGATTGCTAATTCTGCCACAAGAGTAAAGCCGAAGCTCAGCGCAATTGGAATCCAATACAGGTAGCCACCGCAAGCCTGCATGTATATACTATAAATTGACAGCTTCACAGCACCTGTCGCCCGTGTCTCGGTTTCGTAAAAAGCCTTGCCTTTGATATCCCTCTCAGATGGATCCTGCTGCGACACAGTCAGGCCATTAGATACAGGGAGTATTGTATGGCCCTGCTGCGCAGCAGAGTCAGCAGTATTGACGCGTTGGATAGAGTCGGCGTTACTGGAACATAAGTCTGGGCAG
This sequence comes from Aspergillus bombycis, assembly GCF_001792695.1. NCBI lineage: Eukaryota > Fungi > Ascomycota > Eurotiomycetes > Eurotiales > Aspergillaceae > Aspergillus > Aspergillus bombycis. Next base: position 16,411 of record NW_019170079.1, read on the forward strand.
TAATTCTCAGGCTTGCCAGCAAAAGAAACACGCCCATTCTCGAGTACTACGTAATACTTCATCTCACTCCAACACAGACCGGTATGATGCGTGGCCACGATTCTCGTTCTCCCTTTTGTTAAGCCTCCTGTTAACGCTTTCTCGAAGAGATGGTGGCCAACGCGAGCATCCACCGCGCTGAAAATATCGTCGAGGACAAGGACTCCAGCATGGCTGTAAAGAGCTCTGGCTAGAGCAACACGCCATTTTTGACCGCCGCTTAGGTTGACACCGTTAGCACCAAGATCAGTTTGGTCACCATCTTGCATAGAATCCAAGTCATCTTCAAGACAGCATGCGCGCAGAACATCGCGGTATCGTTCCGGATTCAGCGGGAGGCCGAAAAGAATGTTTTCTCGAACGGTTCCATTCTCGATCCAAGGGTTCTGCGGAACAAACGCAATTGATTTATCGATCGTCCACTCATTGCTCGGTCCATCATAGGCAGGTAGTGAGTGTCCCTGTGGAAAGACGATCTGGCCTTCAAGCAGATCTGCCTCGCCGATCGTCGCTAACAGCAGTAAGCTCTTTCCAGCACCTGCTGGTCCAGAGATCACGGCCAGCTCTCCAAGAGGGAATTGCAAATCGATATCGCGCAACTTGAAACCACTAGTTTCCTCGTCCACGGTGTTGGAAGGCCAGGATATTGTTGCCCGCGAAAAGGCAATTGCCTCCCCATCTCTGTGGCAGTTATTGTGTTCCGGTAAATCAAGGTATTGCTCGATGCGTCGCGCGCTCACCTTGGCATTCATTAAGTCACTGATTGTTTCTGGGAAGTTTGAAAGCGTGGCCGATAAGCTTTGAAAGATGGAGAGGGCCGTGAAGGCAACGGAGGGAGATAGAGTCCTGTTAGCCAAGAAATAGGTTGCTAGTGAAATCAAGCTCATGCAAAGGGGACCACAAGACCACACGGCAATCAGTGCGAGGTTGAACTGGAAAACCTGTCCTTGTCTCATGATCTCGTTGGAACGTAGAGTCTGCACCTTGCTGTTCCATTGATCTTCTTGGGCATCAAATTTAATCTGACGAATGCCCTGTAGCATCTCGGATAAGACAGCCATTCTTCGATCGCTTGCTGCCATGAGCGTATCCTCTGCTTTGCTGTATTTCTGGGCCAGAACATAATTCACCGGAATCAATATCGCTGGGACCGTGCAAGCCCACAGTACCGGCATCCAACCCAGAAGGTTTGTAAGAAAGGCGATAGCAAGAATGAATTGAATAATGGTATCTAGGAGGGTATGACTGAATTTTGCAAAAGTTGCAATTGTCCGAGCGTCTACCCCTAGAAGGTTGGCCATGGATTGTTTCGTCTTTGGTGGGCCATCCTCGCCGTCATCTTCATCATCACTACACTCGCTCGATGATGCTTTGCTCTCAGAGCAATCATGTGAGTTCACATTAACAACTTCCTTTATCCGAAGTGCCTTGCTGAAAATCGCTGCAGATAGCTGCTCTCGGATCGGCAATTCCAGCTCCATAGATACCACCCATTGTAGCAATGACTCCAGCCAAGATGATATGAAAAGGGATCCACCGAGGCCGACCGTCGTAATCCACAGTTGTTTTTGATTATCTGCGTGCGCGTCACGCTCTTCGAGCAAACGAAGGGTAAGGAACAACAAGGCTTGAGGCAGGAAATGTGCCACAGCAGTAAGCAGCTGGATGGCGACTTGAACAATCCAGGTTTTCCGGTAAATACTTAATAATTTCCTCCATAGCTTGGGGTGGGTGCAAGACAGCCAACGATCATACAAGGTTCGTGCACGCACCTCATAACCTATTGCAGGAAAGTCGTCGGGTTCGAGTTGTTTATTCCGCGCAGCTTTTGACAAAATCGGCACTGGCCACGAGAATGTGTATCTGCTGAGAAAGGAAACGGTACGTTGACGATCGACTGGCTTGCACCCTAAATATACGTCTGGTCGACGGGAAAATGAAATGTTGGTGAAGGATAATATGGTTCCCGCAGTGAATTTGACAGCAGCCAAGGATATACTCGACCCTGATGCATTCGGGTTGGCCCACAAGCCATCCAGAAAGACACCTGCGATGCTGAGCAGAAGAGCTGAAATGGTACTCCAGATCCCTAGCTCGTACCTCTCTTGAGGTAAGGTGCGAGATATGACGATACACTCTTGAACCAGCAGCAGGGCCTGGAAGTGTTAATATACAAATATGGACATGGTAGAGTGTTCATCGTACCCAAGCGGAGAATTGTAGCCATTGTTCGATCCCTCGTGGTGGGCTATTATGGCCTGTCGTATTCAGGAACGACAACAGTGCAGTCAGCACTGCAACAACTGCCGTGATGAATAGAATAACTCTCTGGGTAAGATCCAAGGTTGCTTTCTCGGACTTATCTGTTGCGATTCCATCTTCATCTTCATAGCCACTTACCAGGCCATACCCTTGTCTATCTGTAGTTGAAAGCTGTTTGAAGACGTGGTGAATATGTGGGATGGTCAGCACTAAGATGACGGCTGGGCACAAGACAGCCTCGAAGAAGGAGGCGTCGAGCCAATGGTCCATCATCGCAAATGTAACGGCAAGAAAGCGCTTTCCATTCCTTCACATGTGGAAAATCAACGGTGATAATAAATGTCGAGTGAGAATCCTGCTGCCTGATTCTGATGTTACGTGCAGGAGGATTCAAGGAGTCAAGATGAGTCTTCATGACTCAACAAGAGGCTCTATGTTGAATGCGAGCAAATTGGCTTCTTCAGGCCTCCAAGTCCGTGGCAATTATTCGATCAGAATTCAAAACCGTTAGCTGTTGACCTCCTTTACATGTAATAGCTGACGCTCATCCACCGGATGCAAGTAGCCGTAAGGTGGCAGTTAAGCTTGCGGGAAAGGATCCATCACAACACAACCAACTTAAGGAACTTCCTAAAGCGGTTCCCGACAGCCTTGCCTGGACATTCAGGGTCCACAGGCCAGACTTGAATCCTGCCAGGTCGATCTCTTGAGGCTGAAGTTTAATTTCTCGCAAAATAACGCCAAGAAAAGAAAACGAAATATGACATTAACGTATTTGGAATACAAACGTGTGGTTTGTATATGTCATACAGGTCCCTGAGCATGGTGTACCAGTGGTGAAATATATCGATCTATAGATGGTGTAGATCAGCATCCCTTTATATATACACGTCACTCGGGGTTTGGAGGGACACCGTATCACCGACAACTTAGGCTGGGGAGGATGTATAATTAATATGCGAAGGGGGGATTGCACACTAAATTCCGTTCGTTGACTCTGGAGAAGGACAAGTTGTATACCTCGAAATGCTCTCCGTCATTTCGGCGGCTGCCTCACTGGTGCCTTAACTGCCTGGAAGAACGGGGGTGTGATGTCAGCCAACGATGATTGGTTGGACTAATTGATCATTACATAATACTGTTCACCAGAGCAACTAGTACGCTAGTCCCTTTACGGAAAAGAATCAATAGGCCCTCCGTCAACCCCTAATGAAGCTGTTTTGACGATTGCCCTCTCAACTGGGGTTTGAAGAATAGAATCAACGTCTTAGGGCTGATTTTGACCTAACATACCGAAATGGCGTCGACTTTTTCGCCCGCCTTTACAGGCGACTGTACCCCCAAACCGAGAACCAAGACACGCACCGCTGCACCGAAACGAGTATACGGAAAGCGAAGAGCAGATGCCCCACGAGCTGTGTTCGAACAGCGAAGTCCAGCAAAACCGATAGAGGAGAAAACTTCGAAGATTGTTGATGAAGCTGTGGATCGCATTCAAGCTCGGCTGGCTGAGATTAAAATAAACGAAGCGACCCCATCTCAGAAAAAGGCAGACAAAACCGATAAGCCAAATATTCCCGTTGAGCAGACAGACCTTGCTCAAACTGCACCGCCAGTACATACACCTGAGGTCGTGTCAATTGAATCACAAAATGACGAACAGCCTACCGAGGAGATCCCTCCGGATAACGACCCTAAACCACGGAAGAAATACGAGACGATGGTGGAAGTTAGAATCTGCACAAGAACGGCAGCACCAAAAACAGAAGACGAACAAGAAATTCAAGAGCAGCATGAGGATCAAAAAGAACGGAAAGAGGATAAATGCAGCGCAGAAAGTGAGAGGCAGGGTGAGAGACGAGCAAGGAGGGACAAAGTCCCGTCTCGTTTGTCATCTGGGTGTGTGATGGATGATAAAGTGAATGCATACGTTCGTCGCATCTTAAACGAGGCTTTATCACCAGTTGCAGCACAGGGTGTCCAAAAATTTGGCTCCTGGGCCGCTCGTGCTGGAAATTTACTAGAGGTAGTGAAGATCGCAGAAGGTTCGTACGGAGAGGTCTATAAGCTCCGTCTGCGCGAAGAGATGTGCAAGAAAGAAATGTCTAGATCTAAGCTTGCTCGCCTAAAAGCGTATGGTGACAACGTGTTCAAGGTTGTACCCTTACGAGCTCAGAGTGGACCTGGCTCGAAAAAGTTTACCACCATCGAAGAAATCGTGTCCGAAGTTAAGATGCTTAAATATTTGGACCCGATTCCGGGATTTGCTCGTTTTCGGGAGATCCATGTGGTCCAAGGTCGATTCCCAGAGTCCTTCCAGAGTGCTTGGGACCACTACAAGAAGACCAAAGATGACTGCTTGAATCCCAATCCATCCAGCAAGAGGGCGTATCCTGACTCACAATTGTGGGCTATCGTGGAAATGGACGATGCTGGCTGTGAGCTTGAAAAGTTTGCTTGGTCATCAACCTTCCAGATTTACGATATATTTTGGGGAGTGGCAATGGCTCTCGCGCGTGCCGAGGAGTATGCGCTATTTGAGGTAGGCCCTATTCTAAGATGCCTTGGAGACTGGGCAGTATTGACACGTATCTAGCATCGAGATCTCCATCTCGGAAATGTTTGTATCAGAAGCACCCGGTCAGATGGCTCTATGAATCCTCCGACAGACCTCGAAGTAATGAGTCAATCACACTCAAGCGGATTTGGCTTGAGCACCCTAGAGACTACAATTATTGATTATTCACTTTCTCGCGCGGAACTACGCGTTGAGGAGTCAGGAGCTGTTGTCGAAGTAGCATCGTCGGATCTTGATAAGAAACAGATCTTCGATGCTATCGGACGTGATGAGGATGAGGCCATGCTGAGAGACACTTACAGATAGTGAGTATCATCCTATAAATTCCAGGCTTCGGAAAATACCCGCTAATACCCAACAGTATGCGTGCTCAGCTCTACAACGGGAACCCTCTTGAGACAGAGAAGACGCCCGATATCCCCGGCATCTGGGCTGATTATGCGCCACGTACTAACCTCGTCTGGCTTCTCTTTCTGCTTAAGTCTTTGCTCAAGAACAGGAAGCCGGAGGTTTCGCTTCCAGCACCACGACAGCCCCTCGCCCCATGCTCGTCTAATAAGGGACTCAAGAGACAAACAGACAAATCGACAAAAAAGGACAAAATCATTACAGCCAAGAGTGCAGAAGATACACAGAAGCACGTTTCTCAGCTGAAATCCACACTTGAGGATAGACTACGTGCCGTCCAGGACCTTCTGCATCTTGAGCGCGGACATGAGGACATGTGCTGTGCTGCCGACTTGGTAGCCTATGCAATTGACTCTCAGTGGCTGGATGAGAAGGACTTTTTCTGACTTTGATCTGTGCATAATGGAGGTGTCAAGCGATTCATCTTTCACTTTTGGCGCGACTGGGGCCATATATAGACGGCTTAGCATGGCGTTTTCTGGGAATATTGATCTTTACAATACCAATAGCATTGCTTTTACGAGGAACATCAAACATAGCCTGATTTCGAGTGCTCCTTGTCAAAATATGACGAAGTTCAAGCATTATACATCCCCCTCAGAAACGCTCTAATACTGAATGAAGTATGCATGACACCTCATCGGAACAGAGAGCCACCCCAAACCCACGGTACCATCACCGGCCTCCAACCCCCCAACAGAACACCCCCATACATACCGATAAACATAACACCAACAACGATGACCTCCAAATTCGAAAAGCTATTGATAAAACTGGGCAAACCCACCTGGGCCCAACACCTCCGTCATGTCCAGCACGCGCACGGCCCCCAGAAAAACCAAATCGACCCAGACTGGGCCAAAGACATAATCAAGATGGATTCTCACCTACGCGAAATCGGGCAGCGTGAGATCTACCTCCGCGAGGAGATCAAAGCCCTGACCTCCGACGACCGGGCACCGCTAAGCACCGAGCAACGCGCGCAGCTGGCCAAATGGCAAATGGAGCTCGAGGACCTGGCAAGGAAGTACTGGCATCTGGAGCGGGAGTTTTACCGGCGGGAGGCATCTGTTCCGCCTGGGCCGTTGCAGAGAGCGTATGTGACCTGGAGGAGCAATCCGGAATGGTATCTGCTGGGGTATTTGAGGGATGATTGTGCGGGGAGGGGAGGGTGTTGTGGGAGGAGTTGTGGGTGTTGTGAGAGGGAGAGGGATACGGAGAAGAGGATTCGGTTGGGGCACTGCACGGTGGAGTGCGGGTGTTGTCGGAGGGCGAGGGGGTTTGAATTGAATCATGAAGATCGGGTCAGGTATCAGAAGTTGTTTGATTCGGATTTGAAAGAGAATGAGGCGTTGTGGGATTCGTTGAAGTTGGCTTATGTTTTTGGCTTGGTTTTATAGTTAGGGCTTGGGTTGTTTTGTGTTGTATACTTCGGTGGGACGTAACAATCTGCGGCGCAGAATAATGCTGCTATGATTTGGAGCATTGCAGATGGGACATCATAGGACTGGCGTTAATCCTAGGATTTTGTGAATTGTTGTCATGAAACAGACACATCCTGTTCAAAAGCTTGAAGTAGTACCTTGCATCCTATGTAGAGCAATGAGTGTTCAGTCTCATTCAGGATTCACGCCTCCAGGCTCAGTTTTGCTTGTCCCTTGTCGTATTGTGATGGGGAAATGACTGCCTAAAACATGTTACAAGAGAAACGCAAGATATGATAATTGATTCTATTGTTGCAGTCAGATGCTGTCGAGTACATTCTATAATATCTATCTGTAGACTGCTAGATGTCATAGCCCATAACTTGGGTGAGTGAGGAAGCAGATGCAGGCATTCAAGATCACACACCAGAAAGAAAGAAGCTCAGCAGACTGCCAGCAGTTAAGCCTCCTACTAGCATCAAGCTCATAAATCCACCCGCTGACTCACGATCATCCTCAGGGACCCATTGACCAGCGCCCATCATGCAGCTGCTTCCAAGATAACCATTGCCAATGCCAAAAAGCAATTGCACAACGAATAAATAGAAGAAATCACTCTTCACGACGGCCTCCCGACCGCGTATGTTACATAGAAGATAAAGGGGAAGGAACCCAATGCGAGCAATTGCCAAGATGAACAGAGCAAAAGGCTGGTGGGTTAATGATAATTGGGGGATAAGGACTAATATCCTTCCAGCCAAGTCTCCTACATTCCAGAATAAGAACGCCAGCGGGATGAAAACAGCCGGTTGGAACAAACGGGAACTACCCTGAGGGTCCCGGACTGACTCAATCTTTGCCGTCAAGACAGGATAAATCATAGTGACAGCGAAACAGAGAAAAAGCGCAAGAGCCGTGAGGCGAAGCTTTTTGAAAAGGCCCCAGAGGCTGACGGACTTGCGATCTGTGTGGTCAGAAACAGCGTCAGATGAACTCTGCGCGAATTTGGACATGGTGTTCGACCGTCGCTTAGCAAGGGAACCGAAGGCAACCAGTGCCGATAGGGATACACAAGTGGAAGTTATGAAGTACAAGAATGCCGATTTGGACGACCCTTGTGGGATGTTCTGTTCCCCTGTTTGCTCTGGGACAGCCAAAACAGAGAGTATCTGCACGATGCATGGCAAGACACCTGCTAGGCCTTGGCCTGCCATAATAGCTTGAGTATATTCGGGCCTCCCAAAACCGGAGACATATGCAAAAACGCCGATCTGATTCATTCCGGTCGCGAAACTGGTCCCGAATACCATTAGCATCAGGAAGCTAAAATATAATCCAATGGAAGTATTTTTTAGAAGACCGGTAGATAATGCGAGCAATGTGAAGATCACGATATTGATCAGCAGCGAAACCGTGATCTGTTTAGGGTATGACGTCCGTTTCTGCAGCTTCGCGAGAGTGAACGATGAGCCCAAGTTTGTGACGGTCGACACAATGAGAATGGAGGACTGGTAATGGGCCACGGCCCACTCATCCGAGCTGAAGCGGTGATAGAAATACGGTGCAGCGGCGAGGAACATGTTCCTGTGGCACAATCTGGTCAGCATCGAGTATACTCCGGAATAACCATCTGAGCGCCGGAGAGCTGTTATCAGGTAAGACATACCATGCCCATAGCATGGAAACTCCAAGGAGGAAGAATACCCCATATTCAAACCTGGAGAAGCGTGGCGCTGGTGGTGTTTGGGAAGATATTAAGTGGCGATCCTCTTCGTCCTGCGGAGGTTGCTCGAGTGGCTCATATTCCGCCCCGGGAGAGATCCATCTCCGGACGCGATTCATTGCTTTCAATTATAGTGTGGTATTAAAATTCGGTTTCTGGAAGTAGAAACGGGACATAAAATGGGACCAATCAATCCATGATCAACCCTGGATATAAGGAGAAAGTCGGAGGGGAACTGGATCTACAACCACGGGGCGATAAGCAGGTCACCTGCCAAGCCGGATCGATAGACCGCTAAGTTGATCATTTGATGTATCATATGGATCAGTGACCATTTGCGGCTCTATCATGTGGATTCATCTTTTTGGCGGGTTTATAACTCAGTTCATTTTTGGAAGTAAGGGAATAAATGGTTTTATAGAAGAAGGTCCTTCTACCATTATTGTTATGAAAGATATCGCCTCTTTGTTGATAGTAAGTGGAGATGTGTATTACTTTTCTCTATCCCACTTCTCTAACTGTTCAATATATAGAAAGACGCATGTCCGATCGGTCCAAACCAGTAAACCAAAAGGTATGAATACATCCGCGATAGTCGATCATTCCAACCATCCAAGAGGCAAGTGTATAAGTAACCGGCTGAACATATAAAATGAATCTCTACAGTGAATAAGAAACGAACCCCAGAAGGAAATGGACAAGCTACCCTGGAACAAGGTAGTCTCCCTAGAATGGCAGTTATTCATTCTTCTGCTGCCCGCCTTGTCTGGCGACAGCTTCTTCAGCGCCAGCTTGCTGCTCTCCCTCCTGCATCTGCCACAATTTTTCTTGGGTCAAGGGACTGATAGGAGCGTCCGTCGGAGGCTGAGAGACATCGCCACCGCTCATTTGCCATTCCATCAACTTTGTGAAGGCACCGTCAGGGCGAGAGCTGAGCTCTTCGTATGAACCCTGTTCGGCTACCTTACCGTCGGGGCCGAGGACGATGATAGTGTCGGACCGCTTGATGGTAGAGAGGCGATGGGCAATGCTGATTGTCGTGTTGTTCCCGCGGAGCAAAGCAGCGAGAGCACTGTTCACTAAAGTCTCAGATTCTGCGTCAAGAGCAGAAGTCGCTTCATCAAGAATTAAGATATCAGGGTCTTTGATTAGGGCACGGGCAATAGCAATGCGTTGCTTCTGTCCACCAGAGAGTTGAGCTCCTCGAGGACCCACTTGAGTATCAAGGCCATCAGGCTATAGAAGGTCAGACACAATTGAAAAATAGATACTCTTGATCGATACTTACGAAGTCACTAATAAATTGGCAGTTCGCCTTCCTGGCAGCTGCGACAATCGCAGACCTTGTTGCCTGCGGGCTTCCGTATGAGATGTTCTCTGCGATAGAGCCCGAGAAAAGAACGGGCTCTTGAGACACAATGCCAATCTTTCTCCGAAGAGATTTAGCATTCATCTCACCGATATCCTTTCCATCGATCAGAACTCTACCCTTAGTGGGAAGATAGAATCGAAGCAAAATGGAAGCAATGGTAGATTTGCCTCCTCCCGAAGGTCCAACGATGGCAACATTGGTTCCCTGAGGAATCTCGAAGTTCAGGTCGGTGAAGATGGGAACAGCAGGCCGTGTTGGGTAGCTAAAAGATACATTCTCAAAGCGAATAGGGCCACGAGCAGAGACAACCTTTGTACCCTTGGTTGGAGATATCGTCGGCTTGCGGTCCTGCAACTCGAAAAGCCGGCTAGCTGCTCCAACGCCCTTCATGAGTTCGGAGTAGAAACTAGACAGACCAAACATGCTAGAACCTGCATAGGCTGTATACATCAGGAACGAGGTCAACTCTCCGATACTGATAGCACCAGACCGAACCATTCCTCCTCCTACATAAAGGAGTGCCAGGATCGTCATATTGCCCATAAAACCAGTCTGCGAATCGTTAGATCTCTGAAATATGTAGATCGGAGTGTAATATACATACGGAACTGAAGAAAGTCGCACTAATCACGGACTCTCTTTTGCCGAGGTCGAAGATCTTTCGCACTTGGTTGTTGTACCTGTTGACCTCAATAACTTCACCCGCAAAAGACTGACTCGTTTTCACATTGCCCAAACGCTCTTCGGCAATTTTTGTCAAGTCTCCTAGGTTCCTTTGGATCTTGCGACTCAAGTTGCGAATCGCCCTTCCATAGAAGAAAGCTCCAAGGCCAATGGGAGGAAGCAATAGAGCCAGGATGCTGGAGAGCTTAAGACTGACATATGCCATCAACCCGAAGCCGGCTGCGCCGCTCACTGCTGCCCGCAAGCCATCGGACAAATTCTGCGTAATGCTCTTTCCGACAATAATTGTATCCGAGCTAAGCCGAGAGATCAAATCACCAACTCTGTTCGCGTCGAAAAACTCTGCATCCTGAATGAATGTCTGACGAAAGAGCTTTGAGCGAAGTCTAGCAACAATGCGTTCACCAACAATGCGCAGAATAATGATGCGACCATAATTTGCGGCAGCGCCCAGGGTGAGGACTCCGGCCAAAGCTCCATAGAACATTGGTAGACTGAGGCCGAAGAGTTCACTGCCCCCTTCGGTAGCAGACTTTGTCGCCACATCCATGATCTTACCAATAGAAAAGGGAATCGACATGGTGATGGATGACGAAACCAGCAAAAATAAGAAAGCAAACCCGAGCTTCCTGGCCTCTGGCCGTGCAATGGATAGAAGTCTCCATATTTCTTTAAACCCTGATTTCTTTCCCGATGCGCCGTCTTTAGCCAACTTTGCGCTGAGATTGACTTTTGCTGCCTGCGCTGCCCGTTCGGATAGTTCAAAGCCTTTGTCTACTTCTTCATCCTCCTTTTCCTTGCTTGTATTGTTCACCTGAGAAGTATTCGTCGATTGGGTGGTTGACTTGGATTCTAGATACCGGTGCGTAGAGGAGAAAAACCGTAAACCGTGAGAGAGTCGCGACTGAGGGAAGACACGCCTGAGGACATTATTCTGGAGATAACTCGTAGGGGGCTGGAGACGACAGTTGCTAGTACTGTTGCACAATGAAGCCGTGACTCCCGAAAACAGTCGAATTTGGCCTGTATAGACTCCAGTTACACATGAATGTGTCTGAAATCCAGGGTACAGCTCCTTGAGAATGCTTCCTCTTGGCTGAATGAACTGCCTCGCGGTGACTACTGGAGTCCAAGCCCCAAGCACCCGGACTCCGCGCATTTCGGAAATGTGAATTGAAGCGGAATCGAACGGCTAACTAGAAGGATGTCATGAGAGAGAATAGGGTGCCATATCCTCACTAGACAAACAAAAATACAGTCGTATTCATGACAATGCAGAAACCAATGTCTGCTTCGCAAATTAACACGGGTGTCGGAGTATAGTAGGTACTAGTCAGCTGCAGCTGAACACCGCGTGAAACCAGCCCGATTATCGCCGCATCGACGGAGACGCAATCGGCGTTTGTTCTGCCATCCGACACCGCCCGGGACGGTTCCGCAGCCATCGAAGCTGATCGAGAGCTTTCGATGGGAGCTCGATCTGGACGATACATTTACTTGGAGCCTATTTTGTTGAGGTCCTATATAGTCACTGGTAGGGTTCTCCATTAAATGCGATGCGTTACGAGTGTCCCTGACTGATCTCTCACATATAGTTGGAACCCAATTTTCTCCTCTATTTACTACTTCATCTACCATTTAGTATTACCCCACTTGCAACTACCCCTCCTGTCGGAAGTTGTCCAAGATGGTGCTCGATTACAGCAAATGGGATGCGCTTGAGCTGTCTGATGATTCGGACATCGAAGTACACCCTAATGTCGACAAGCGCTCCTTCATCCGTGCCAAACAGGCTCAGATTCATCAGCAGCGCATGCAACGCCGCCATGAAATCGAAACTCTAAAGTACGAGCGTGTCATTAACGACGGACTTCTATCCCGCATAGACCAACTCCTGAAGTCACTCCAACAGCATGAGGGTTCCTCGAAAACACCCGAAGAAGTGGTTTTCCATGTCCTCATGGAGTCGGCAAGCAATCCCTCAGAAGATCAGCCCCCTGCCCCACCAGCCGGTGTATACACGCATGAGAAAGAACAGCCGAAGTATTCTCAAATGATGAGCTCACTGGTGGATCAGGTTAAGAAGGAGATGGGCGAAATTAGCTCCGACAACCTCCTCAAGGAATACATTAAGGGTGTGCAAGGACACAAGGACAAGGTACAAGGCTTGCAGAAGGAATTGCTGGCGAAACTCGCAGAACTGGAGAAGGAAGAAAGCAGCAAAATCACAAGCGACCAGATACATACCGGCTTTGACACATCTTTCGTCGCCAAGAACGACTCTAAGGGCAAGGAAACTGAAACCAAGAAGGCAGAATCTGTTGAGCTGCTGAACCCTACCGCGGTATCGGGGGCTTCGTCGCAGAAGGCGACCGCTGATGAAGAGGAAGAGGACCCAGAAAACATGAAGGCTAGTGATCTGGCCAAGCGGTTTGCAAAGATTAATCGTAACGATTACCGTACCTTGCTTCAGTTCATCTCTGAGCACCCAGACCTCGTCGCAGAGAAGGAAACGGATGGTCTGCTAGTCGAAGCATTCAATAGCCAAATGGATGGTAATGAGGACTATGCTCGTACATGTGTTCACCATGGCCTACTGCTACAGTATTGCCGCTCCTTGGGCCGTGACGGCATTTCTCTCTTCTTCAAGCGGTATGTTGCCCTTTGTATCTAGGGAGTATGGGGTCATCAGACAGCTAACATGGATTGGCATGCAGTATCACGACGAAAGATCATCAAGCATCGACGCTTTTCCGAAACGATGTCAATGAAACCTACAATAAGATCAAGACTCGTGCAGCAGAACTCGCTAAGGATGGTTCTGCATCCAACGACCCCGCTGGTGTTGAGCAGATCCAGCTTCATGCGGTTGACCCCAACACCAAGATCACTATCAATATCCCTGCTGCGGAGAGTAGCGAACCTGTCGAAGTCGAAGCACGCAAGATCTTTGAATCATTTTCGAAGGACTTGCAGCAGGCATTGAGCTCTGAATCTTTAGATGAAGTCAATAAGGTCCTCGGCAAGATGAGTGTAGAGGAGGCAGAAGACGTTGTGGAGAAGCTTGGTCAAAGCGGTATGCTCAGCCTCGAGGAGGGTATTGTGGATGCTACCACAGAAGAAGGTCGGAAGAAGTTGGAAGAGATCGAAGCCGAAAGCAAGAAGGATAATAAGATTGAGGAAGTGGGAGAGCCGGGCGGTGACATTACTGAACTTGACTAAGAATTTATGCGGGATACTGGTCGATTGTAATGACGTGTATATCTTTCTGCATGTTTCAAAAATGATGCATTGTCTAATTACTACTACTATTCACCTCTGATACATGTTTAATATGCAATGCTTCTTTCTGTGCAATGTGATTGGGCTGGACTTTGTAGACATATTAATTAATTACCCAGGCTACTCCTGATGGTAAACTTAATCGATGTATTCATTTTCGAAGTGCGGCTTATTGGGGTTATACCAACAGCCTATGTACGATGTGTACGGAACAAGTTGCATATTATCTACCTACATAAGTTTCAAGAAGTTAAAGCTCCAATAGAAAAACACGGTTGAAAGAAAATAAAGAACAGAACGCAACCGTAACTGAGTATCCGAGGAATAGAACTTGTGTAATGGAGTATCTGGATCGAGAAAAAGAGTGCTATGCACCTGGCAAGGAGGATAGAATAACGAAGTCATAATAAATGCATTGCAATGCAAACAAGGTCTAGATGCCACTGGCACCGGGGGCATTCTCATCCTTCTTCAGATCAACCAACAGCTGACGGAAGCGCTCCTTGCCAGATCCGTTCGCACCACCCTTGGCGCCCTTTCCAGAGACATCAACAAGTTTTGCGATGCGATCCCAGCTGGTACCTCCGGAAGAAGTGTCTTCGCGATTGGCGAGGAATTGTTCGGCATCCGCACGAGTCTGAGCATGCAGCTTATCGGTCTTATTGTTATAGGAAACGTAAAAGTCATCGATATCTTCTTGAGCCTTCTTAACAGTTGCTTGCTTCTTTTCTTCGGAGATCTCCGCGCGGCGTGCAATGTCCGCATCTCGTCTTTCGCGCCATTCCCTAGAAGAGTTCCCAAGTTAGCGTCATAGCGAAGGAGAGTACGTCGTCGGTTGATACGCCCAATATGCAACAATCGTCAGTGGGATCTATAATACATACCTAACAGGCTCGGATTCCTCCTCCGGCGCTTGGTAGCTTGAGAAGCCCGTGGGCGGGAAAGGAGCGCCGGTTCCAGTGATCATGCCGCCAGGCGCAACTTGCTGTTCAAGGAAACACATGTCAATTAAACAGTCTTTTGCAAAGGCATGAACGCCTATATCCGTACCTCATTCTGTGTCTCAATGGCAGGGAAAGAAGATTCGAATCCGGAGATCTCGGGGGCTGCGCCAGATGGAGCCTCCTCCGCACCGCCCAGTAAATCGTCATCGCCAGCATTTACATCGTCGGTGTTAGCGACGTGGTCTTGAGGAGTAGCGAATTGCTCTGCATCGTCACCTAGAACGGCTCGTTCGCGGGCTAGGAAATCATCGGCATCTGTGCCGTTGGCCTCCACAACTTCAGTTTGGCCTAGGAAACGATTAGTTAGTACATACTTGGAACGGGGGGGTTGCATGTGGGATCCTGACCAGCAGAGAAGTCTTCTAGTGAGGGGAATCGGTCTGCCATGGTATCTATGAGTCTGCCAAAGCTGGTTCTGAATGCACAATGAGTATTTGATCAAGGGAGGTGGTAAGGGGAAGTTGACGGGAATGTGATGGTCCAGCTGGCGTCTAGAAGCGGTACAGTTGGGATGTTGATTGTCTCCCGAGGGCATGATTCTGCCGTTCAAGGCGGTGAGTAAAGCTTAGGAAGGTGTAACGGAGCTTCACTGAGTACTTGTTGGTAACAAAACACCTCCACATCCGTCTTAATTCAGCACATATTGCCACTTGGTCGTTGTTCGCATTGCTTATGTATTGCATTCACTTGTTTTAATATCCAAGATTGGCACTGTCTGCATCGCAAAACAATCAGTGATTACAATAGGAGTTGTAGCAAGACCTCTTTCTCACCGAGCTTCATTTATTACCAAAACATAGGATCAATTGCTCTATCCCAGTTCCGGTCACAGTTACAGTATGGCCTATACAGACGATGCTGTGAAAGCGAAGCTTTCAGCCCTCAATGAGACACAGGAGGGTATTGTCACTGTTGCGCAATGGGTTATGTTCCACAGGTAATTAGACAGATGGCGATAATTGTTGATATTGTTTAACATCTTTGTGTTATACTAGGCGACATGCTGAGCGTACTGCGCAACTTTGGCTACAAAAGCTTCGTGACTCCCCGGCGCCAAAACGATTGAATTTGATATATCTTGCAAATGGTATAGTGATGGCTTTGCCTAGTATTCGGTTCCGTCTAGGCGCTAATACAGACGTTAGAGGTTGCGCAACAGTCAAGAGCACGACGGAAGGAGGATTTCTTAATAGCATTTTCACCAGTCAGTTCAACTCGCAAACGTTAAGGGGATTCAAGCTAATATGATGAAGATTATCGCAGAGGCGACGGCTACTGCGTACAAAGGTGCTTCGAATGACATCCAGCAGAAGCTCCGGCGAGTAGTAGAGGTCTGGAGACAACGGGCAATCTTTGAGCTGCCGATCCAGGACGCGGTTGAAGCGCGTGTAGATGGTAAGCCTGTCTCAACCCAAGCCTAATAAGTCGACGCGAACCACTGATTATAAGGCAGAAATTGATAAATCACGCTCCATCGGTAAAAAGCCGCCTCTGGGCGGGTCACTCTTCTCGAGCTCGTCTGGCTCAACGCCTTCTGAGCTCCAGCCCCTTGTTCCGCTACAAGTGGCCCTATCGAAATCTACAGTCGCCTCAGGCGCATCTGCGACGACTGCTAATGCCGAGTATGATAAGATGCATGACCCCAGTACCCCGTTACCGACACCTCCAGTACATGCCGCGCGACTCAGCCAGCTATTGAAGGCGCTTGCGAATGCCGAGAGCTCCGTCTCTGAGGTAATAAAATCGCGATTAGCACTCATTGATGGTCTCGAAAAACTTCTTGAGACCAATCGCTCGGCGTTGACGAAGGAGCAGTCTCTGGCTACTCAGCTATCAGAAAGAAGATTGGAGACTGAGACGAAGAAACGCGAGGTGGAGGATGGAATTATGAGAGGGCTATCCGCTGAGAATTCGCCAGCCGCCCACCTTGGAGACTCCGAGGGAGATCCCGTCACGCGTCCGGAAGTTGAAGCTCTGACCCCACCACCGGTGGAAGCTCTTACACCCGTTGGATCGCCAAAACAGGGGCTGCAAGAGATGGATATTGCTGCACAGAGCAATGCTCAATCTCATGAACCGCCCGTGGGCTTCTCATTGCCAGGCTTTGGATTTACAGCAGAAGCTGCTCCAAGTAGTCTTCAAGATGACCCAAATGGGCTCCATTCCAAGAAACGCAAGGTCGTTCATGAGGAAGAAGACTATGCTAAGTTTGCCAGTGGTGATCTGGACGCCGATGTCGCCGAGTTATTGCAGCAAGAAAGCAATCTTCCCAAGTGAAGCCGGTTATGTATGCCACTTGGTTGTCCGCGAAAAGCTTTGTTGGCCGGCCTTCTTTGATATCTTCTCATGGATCCCTGATTGCGCTCTTCCTGGCGACCGTGTATCTGTCGGAAATCTGAAGAATAGGAAGAATAAACATGATATATCATGTCCCGGTGATTATTCATATAGCTTCGTTGTTATACTAGGTTAGTAGCTACTGTTCTGTATCGAATATTTACCTTGCATGTACCTTGTTGTGACCTTGTAAAGTCTATTGCAACACTCATTTGACTTAAATTATGAATTACTATCATGGTGTCTGTTAAGGGCTAGAGCTATCGGTGTATGTCAGGATCCACCCATTTGCTTCGTGCAGCCAGGGCCAAAGACGGGCGCCTCTTCCGTCGATAGACGGTTTCAAATGTTCGGGGAGAGACCACAGGTGGGTGTTCATTCGATGGAGGGGGTTGCTGTGGGGTGTCTGGAGCAGGCGCTGGCGAACTACCAGCATGTCGTTTTGGTTTGACCAGAAGTATTATGAACAATCCTGCGACAATAATGACCAATAATAGAAGGATTTTACGCTTCGTTGTACGCCGCTGGTAATTAGTGGCCTATAAATAGCACGGCTAGTTAGCATCATCTTTGAGACATACAATATGGCACTTATAAAGACTTACCACTTTGAGTTCCTTATCAGCAGCTTTGACTTCTGTATTCATTTTCTCAACATTATAGTCTATCCGGTCCAGCATGGTACCTTGGTCGATGACCATTGCTTGAAGTTCGCGGAATATGTCTGATAGCTCAATGATACCTTTGGCAATATCATTGATTTCCCTTTCTCGCTGCATTATGGCGGCATCATTCTCTCCTCTGAGTCGCTGTGATGTTTGCATCAGAGTTGTCTGCGAAAAGGACTTGTCTGCATCGGATTCCATCAAAGAGGGATCCGTATAAGGATTCTGTACAGGTGTTGGAGATCGTTCGAACGGGTTCGCTGCACCCTCCAGCCCCCGTAATTCTATCAATAGCACCGTTAGCAGATTTAACATGTATGAAACGGAAACAGCGGCGACCTCACTCTTTAAGTATGTACTTTGTTTCTTCCTGAACCGAGCACTTGCCTCTTGAACTCGTGAAGCAAGAGATATTTGAATATTTTTGGCCATAGTTTCATCCCCACTGCTTACACCACCTTGTTGTTTTGCGTCGCGCACCATCAACTCAATCTTCTGGACCGCCTTCTGGCATTCATGGAAGGAGCGTGTGATCTCCTGTGTGAGCCGCTCGATAACACTTTCATCTTGTTTCCTTACTTCTTCGTCCCCAAACCCTGGTAGAAGGTGTTTCTGGTGTAGCTTATCCAATTGGGCAGACTTCTGCGCAATGTCGGCAAGTAGCTCTGTCACCTCTTCCTGCACGTCGACCCAGCGCGGGGGAAGCACATCCATCTCAATAATTGCATCGCCATCATCATCTAGTCCTCCTGATTCCGATATAAGTCTGCGGCTTTCCTCTGGTTCTGACAGTGAATCGGAGAAGCCATTGGATGCTCCGATATAACGAGGTTTCTTGGCCGGATGATGCGCGAATGATTGACGGTAGGAGATATATCTGAGCGAAAGAGATGTTAGTTCTTCCACCAATGACCACACCGAGCGCAGAAAACCTAAAAGAATTCATTACAAATTCGTACGATCGCGCCACATTGTGAAAGGGCGGCGTGTCTGGGTTGCTTTGCGGTTATCTTCTCAACGGAGTGTCCTTTAGGTAGTCTTGATCATCGTTGGTCAATGGCTGAGGGTAGTCATTAGCCGCAAACCTAGCCCGAGTATGAGGAAGGGGCGCTCCGGTTCGCGACAGGCGTATAGTCATAAAAAGCAGAACTGTTCATCATATAGATACTGACCATCAATACTTCCGTAGCTCGCTCTCCGGAGACGGCCCACGTGAAGGGGGAGAGGTCTAGTCCTCATCCGGGTTAGTGGTATCAGGTCCCGCGGTATATCACGTGATACTATACCCGTAACTGTCCTGTAATTAGTAGTGTGGCTCCCCACAGGCATCTCGACCCATGAGGCTTCTAGACACTATGTGAGAGGAGCTGTGTTAGCAAGACATCATGGGCGCATGTATGCTGCAGGGCAGAAGATAAGGGTGCCGCATTTTCAAGATTAAATTTATCTACCACTGATGGAGGGAATACTGAAGGCTACCTTAAAACTATATTCCGACTACTCACTGGGCCATCCATGAATATCTACTCCATATTCCAAAACCTCCGTGATATGGTGAATGTCAAATTCAATTCATCGATAGGAGTATAAACTTACTTTCATAAATATGTCTCGCATGAGGAGCACGGTTCAAACTGCCGCATGCTGTATGTTGTAGGTCATCATTGAATCAGGATGGGGTTCAGGTACCTGAAATTGCCACCACTAAGGACCAGTAACCGAATATTCGCTTGCCTTCAAGCTTTCCTGTATGGATGAATGGCGGGGTGCCACGCTGTCTCTGGACGTGTGTATGTCTATACAGGCATACATATAGCATGGAGATATACTTAGAACAGGACACTAGTGACAGACTATCTATTTGTGATCTTGATAGTAGCGCTAAATTCTGCACCCGTAGGCTACAGCAATCGAGGAAAAATGATTTCAGACGGCTGAAGAGAGAGATCGGGCAGTGCTTGCTTGACCTTCAGCCAGTCCTCCTTTTAGAGGGCGCTCGGAGCATCTTATGGCTAGGGCGGGTCACGTTTTGCGACCGCCTTGTGAGGCACTCAGCTCTGTGGTCGGCCGGGCTGGCCATTTATTATGATTGAAGTAAGTCGGGTCGGTTCCCCTTAAACAACGCCCGTCTTCCCAACTTTCCCCCCACCAATATCAACGCGGTCAACTTCTTGAACCTCCCACCTATTCTCATTTGTATCTTTGTTCCTTTCCTTATTTTTTTCACCCCTTTTTTCATCCCCCGTCCACATTCACCATGGTATGTCATGCTTCCTTCCATCGTTTTCAGTCGTGTTCAAAATCCCCCACTTTGCGGGGCAGATCGTCGAGCATTCTGAACGAAATTGCTGACAGCGCATCTTCTAGGCCGACTCTTTGACTGAAGAACAAGTCTCCGAGTACAAGGAGGCCTTCTCTCTATTCGTAAGTCATTATCGTCGTTCGCGAAAATCGGTTGTCGTTAGCCTTTATCTGAGCACAAGCTGACTTCGCTCCTCTTGGGTCCCCAATAGGACAAGGACGGTGATGGTTAGTACAAGTCATTTTTATTCAATCTCCCTTCAAGTGCGACCAATATCTTTTAGCCGCCATAATTTTATCCATTTTCTGTTCGATCGGCTGAAGTCTTGGCGTCGATGAATTGACATGATATGCAGGCCAGATCACCACCAAGGAGTTGGGCACTGTCATGCGCTCTCTGGGCCAAAACCCCTCTGAGTCGGAACTCCAGGACATGATTAACGAGGTTGACGCCGATAACAATGGCACCATTGACTTTCCTGGTACGAGAGGGCTTCCGTACGATCCACACTTGAAATAGTTGTTAATGTTCAATCAGAGTTTCTTACGATGATGGCGAGAAAGATGAAGGATACCGACTCTGAGGAGGAGATCCGGGAGGCTTTCAAGGTTTTCGACCGCGATAACAACGGCTTCATCTCCGCTGCCGAACTGCGCCACGTCATGACCTCTATCGGCGAGAAGCTTACCGATGACGAAGTTGATGAGATGATCCGCGAGGCGGATCAGGATGGTGACGGCAGGATTGACTGTACGTTTTGAGAAGCTTTCCCGATCTAGAGCGGCTGTGAAACTGGTGATACTGACCGATTTTAGACAACGAGTTCGTCCAGCTCATGATGCAAAAATAAGCGCTGCCTTCCTGTATATCCCGCCAATTGATAGCGAAAATGAGTGAGAGCAAAGAAATCTATCCATCATGTCTCATTCCCGTCCCTGCCATTGCTTGTAGTCTACTGAGGCTGAATCCACTGTCGATGACAGTCGGCCAAGCGTACCGTTTTAAGTGTTGTCTTTTTTCTTCGCGGGATGAATGCAGTTGGATGGATTTAGACCGAGCCAAACGAAACGAGATGATGTGGTATCTAGGAAACATTGAATGTCTCCTGTTTGGCATGACCGCTTTTGGCTTGCAATTTTCTTTGCCAATTTTTCTTCGCCCTTCTCTCTTACCTACTATTTACGTTTATCATACAGCCCATTCGCGTTCCTAACTTTTGCTCATAAGCTCTTTGATCCCCGTAGCAGGTTTGACTGCATATTTAAAAAAAAAATTAAATAAGAGACCCTTTGCATATTCCATATTGTCCATCGTTTCTCTACGTTTTACTAGACATAGGCTGCTATCTTTGATACCTTGGAAAGTTGCTAAGTCTTAATGAGAATCATCCACCAGGAAGTGAGGGAGCTCAGGTAAAGATCATTAATTATGCGTAAGCTGCAACGTTCCGCACCCTTTAACGATTGAATCTAAAAATTTCCATGAATTGCCTCGCCACGTCAACTCCAGCTTCCGGGTCGGGATCTTCATCCTGCTGCCCGCTTCCCGCGATACTGGTAGATAGTTGGCGCGCTTTCTGGTCCCCTAGCTGCTTCAACTTTCGCAACTGCTCTTTGGATTCCCTGCCGATATCCTGTACTAGAATCGCTTCCCGCGCCCCTTGAATGCCCAAGCGCGCCCAGAACTCTCGAATCAATGTTGCAGTCGCAGCATACTCAGCATCAATATCTGCCTCCTCAAGACTCTCAGGAAATGCCATGTCAATCCCAGAGTCACTGTCATCATCGGGTACGCCGCCATCTCTAGGGCCGCCAAACGCCTTCTTGGACTGGCTAAATAGCGACGCGATGGACGTCACTAAAGACGGCCCCTTCCATTCTATCTCTACAACAGTACCCCTGACCCTTGCAGCCGGCTGCGTCTGTCGTACATCACCAATTCGGACCCGAAAATCACCAACATCATACACGACACCACCAGGAACAGTGACGGTGTGTCGATGGCACCAGAACGGTTGGCAGGCGTAAACAAAGTGCTGAAAGAGTGCACTGCACGCCGGCAATGGAACAGTCGTCATGACCATTGACGAATGATGCTGACTGTTCAGTGCCGGGGCCTGTGTAGGTGTCGCGGTCTGTTGTGGAACTGGGGTTGGAGAGGCGGGACTCGGTGCCCCTGGAGCTACTGTACCGGGAGTTCCAGCGCCAGGGTGAGTGCGAGGCACCTTTTCTGGTGGCGGAGACGTGTAAATGAACCCATGGTTTGGAAAATAGGTCAGCGAGAGGAACTGCATGTACCTCGGTTGTGTGGGACATTGGGACGCAGATGCAGGCAAGCAGGATGGGGTGTCCCGCATCAGCTTGTGCTCTAGGGCCCAGCGGCCCACAGGAATGGGTTCATCGGCTAATGATGAATGAAGACGCTCTGTAACTGTAGCGAAAGCCGTGGAGGCGTTGGGGTTTGATGGGATGAAGAAGACTCTGTTGCTGTCAGTATATGTGCGATTTTGAATGGAAGTGGTGCCCATTACCCAGTGATTGGCATCTTGATGAAAATTCAGAGTGGCGATAGTAGAGCCTTTCGAGAGAGAGTATGCCTCTTCGATCCAGATATCTGGGTATATCCGGTATCCAAACAGACGATTGGTAGAGAAGGGAAACCAGGGGGTATCTAAAGCCTAAGGAACAAGATGTAAAGAACGGCAATGTAAGAATAATAGAGTCTACGCGCGTCCAATAGAACTATTCAACAGCTACCACAGT
The DNA here is from genome assembly GCF_001792695.1 of Aspergillus bombycis. Classification (NCBI taxonomy): domain Eukaryota; kingdom Fungi; phylum Ascomycota; class Eurotiomycetes; order Eurotiales; family Aspergillaceae; genus Aspergillus; species Aspergillus bombycis. The sequence goes on from NW_019170079.1 coordinate 39,253, forward strand.
ACATAATAGACCCAGTCGCATGTGAAGATCTAGCATTGTCAGTGACTACGGCAAAATGACTGAAGCTTGACGGGTTGGCTCCATACCTACTTGATAGAGGCAATATATTTGATATTAGGTGTCATTCAGACTGAATGAGTACTAGTAAAGTGATATTGTCCAAGTAAACTTGGCCCACACCAACAGACAATGATATAGTTTATCCAGTAACACTTCCGTATGTAGCAATCGTCAATCTTGGTAGCAAGCTGTGGTTGCCCGAGGCATCAAATGCAAACAGGGCAAACGCTCTGCCAAGGGAGACACACGACCACCCACTCCAAACCATGGTTGAGCGCCACTAACTTACGATTCCATCTCCACCTTGAAACAACAACTTTATCCAAAAATCCACCGATGTTCCAAGTCTCAACCTGGATCTTTCTCGCGTATTTATTGACTTTGTCTGGTACCACTGCATTGACACTCTCTCACGCCACATTCCTAATTATCAAAGTACCTTCCCTGCGTCTAGAGCCAAGACACGGCAAAAAGATGCGCTGAGACAGTGGAGCACAGGGGCACTTTGGAGGCGGGATGTCATGTTAAGAATAGCATATTTGGCTGGGCTAAGCCTTCTCCTTCCAGGGCCCTAAGGCTCTAAGGGTCCCAGGGACCACTTTGATTACGCAATGCCCACTATATCATTTTCTGTTTAACTCACTAAGGCAGGACACTTCAGCCACACCTTTCGCCCAGGCTCCTCTTCCTGATCAACATGCCAATCATTGCCTAGATGTTTGATAATGGAAAGCCATTCACTTACAACAACATTCCTGATTAATTGCCTCCATGCTCACCTGCCAATCAAGGCGAAAGGACAGGTCGAGCCAACGGCGATCACTGGGGCTGAATTTCTACTCGAACTGCCCATAATATCCAAGAATTAATGTCTGGGGTGCTTTGTTCATCCCCCCCCTTGATGGATGCTCTAGGCTTTTCTCTTCCTGACCTGAAGATTTCGAATCTCTTCTCTTCCCTCTCCAGCATTAGATGCTACTCTTACCTCTGAGCATGCTGTATCTACATTCCTTAATGTTGTTTCTTTCGTTTTCAACCTAATCTCGAGCTGCAAAAAGCTCATTAGCATTCCCTTGCCCATTGTCCTTCCTTCCAACTTCTTAACCATAGCTACTTTTGTGGTTATTCTCTCTTTACACTATGCTTTGTGTTCGAAAAAGCTATTTTCTTCCAACATTTATCTTAGTCTTCCTCACGTATATCCTTTTCTCTAGTCTACCGCCAGGCGCGGAAATACCGTACATTGACGACCCCGCAGAATATGGACCTCCTCCAAGGCCTCCTCCAAAGGGCAACGACTTAATTCATTATAGAAATCCCACCGAGCAACACCCTGTGGAAGAATATATCCCCCTTCCAACAGCTGTCCCGTCTCCCATTCCCCGCGTCCAGTATGAATTTCCGGCGGAGTCATGGCTTACTCGCAGAAGAAGGTTGAAGAAGCAGAACGCTGTGCGGAATGCCTTTAAACACGCATGGAAAGGATACAAGAAACATGCATGGCTACGGGATGAGCTCTCACCCCTCAGTGCTGAATACCGGGAATCATTTGGTGGATGGGCAGCTACCCTGGTTGATTCTCTTGATTCACTCATCATCATGGGGTTGAAGGACGAATTCGAAGATGCGCTGCAAGCAATTGAACAGATTGATTTTTCGACCACTGGCGCCACGCAAATCAATGTTTTTGAGACAAATATCCGATACCTAGGAGGCTTTCTGGGAGCTTACGATTTAACTAATGGAAGTTACCCCATACTTTTGAAGAAAGCAGTAGAGGTTGCCGACCTGATATATGGCTCATTTGATACTCGTAATAGAATGCCCCAGTCTCGTTGGGAGTGGACGAGGTGAGATAGAACCTTTGTTGAAGTGGTCAAAAATGCTATGTTAGCATTACAAAAGAGTGCTAACAATGCCCTAGGTCGGCGCTAGGAATGGGCATCCAGCCCAGCCGCAACACCATTCTTGCCGAACTGGGTTCCCTAAATCTAGAATTCACCCGAATGACGCAGTTGACCAAGAACCCAAAATATTTCGACGCGATTCAAAGGATTACGGATAAGCTGGAATCCGCACAGTTGCGCACCCAAGTACCCGGTTTGTGGCCTATGATGGTCGATGCACATGATATGGAATTCAACGATCCTCGATTCACTGTCGGTGGAATGGCCGACTCCACTTATGAGTATCTTCCAAAGGAGCATATATTGTTGGGGGCGCAGACGAATCAATACCGGAAAATGTACGACGCGGCGATGAACTCTATTAAGAAGCGGCTGCTTTTCCGGGGCATGACCAAGGATGGGAAGGACATCATGTTCGCAGGCAATATCCGCGCTACTTCTAAAAGCGTCATCGAACCCCAATTTGAACACCTGAAGTGCTTTCTCGGAGGGACTGTAGGCATAGGAGCCAAGGTGTTTGACCGCCCCGAGGAATTATCGATCGCGCGCAAATTAACCGATGGTTGTATCTGGGCATATGATATCATGCCTACAGGGATTATGCCCGAGGCGCTATATGTCAGTCCCTGCAAGAATATGGATGACTGCGAGTGGGATGAGCAGAAATGGCACACTGATATTCTTCGTCGTTTCGCCAAATACTCCCAAGGGGAAGAGGCTGCCCAGAAAATTATCAGCAACAATAAACTGCCACCAGGTGTGACTGAGATTCCAGATGCAAGGTATAACTTGAGGTATGTCAGCTATTACTCTACCCAACATATTATTCTTGGTGGATATTGATGGATAACCTAGACCGGAGGCTATTGAATCTGTGTTCATTATGTACCGTATCACGGGGGACAAGGAACTGCAAGATGCTGCATGGCGGATGTTCCGTAGCATCGAGAAGATGACCCTGACTCGCTACGCGCATGCAGCTATCTCGGATGTGCGAAACCCTGAGTCGTCACAGCTGGACTATATGGAAAGTTTCTGGCTTGCAGAGACGCTCAAGTACTTCTATCTTATTTTCTCTGAGCCGGACGTCGTCAACTTGGACGAATACGTACTGTATGTACCCTCGATATCCCCACCGGGCAAGCGTCCCATGGCCGTTTAAGGTTATTTAAACAGAAGTTACTAACAGCAATCGTATAGGAACACCGAGGCACACCCATTCAGACGTCCAACCGCTTGAACATGATGCTCTAGCTTTTTTGCCTTCATTTCTTATTTCACTTATATTTGGTTACATAAAGGGTTCGTTGGCGCACAGGAGTTACATGGAGATCTAAATTAGCAGGACTAAATTTCATCTATGGATATGCCTATAATAAGAAAGCATCATAATAAAAACATTAGATATACAGAAGTATTTCGATCCCGCGTCTAACTCCTTCAATCATACTCAATCGTATACTGTACATCCTTCCGAATAAACATCCTCCCCCCACTACACTCAGCAGCATCTGATCCATTCCTCTCCACAAGCTCAATAGACGAACCCATAGAGCCAGCCTTCGGCGCACCACTCTCGTCACTCCCCAGCCTTTCATGAGTCTTCAACCATGTTCCTGACCGAGACACACGCCATCTCTCCCTCCCATCCACCACCGAAGGCAAACCCCTAGTCCCTGATTTCGACGAGGAAGAATGATCCTTCGGTGTCCTGGACGCAGACCCACTCTCCAGATTCGAATCGCCTGCCGTCCCGTAATTCGTACTAACAGCTGCCATGAACGGCCGAAGACAAAATACGCTACATGCAACGAGAGCATAGTGCAGCTCAACCTGGGCCCATATAATCGGTTCGACGGCAGCGAGAGTAGGATCCGGCGATGAGATGTTTTGATTCAGGGCACAGAGATGGAGTATAGAGAAGATGACGAGTCTTCACATACGTTAGCTAGCTATAAAGCAATGGTAAATAGGAGATAATCCTCACGGTAGGCGAAAGAAGAAGGCAAAGCCTATAGGCAGTTTGCGCTTAAGAGGCATAAATAGACCAGCTAGGAGGGTGGCTGCGACCGCGAAGAGGAGAACTTCAGTTAGGATGTCCATTGCGACGATGAATTGCCAGCGTTTTAGCTTTATGGGGTTCTGTTAGCTGGTTCGGTGGTAGATGAGGGTGTAGCGGGGATATAGACGGGGAACTTACCAGATTCACGCATTGTGCTCCGGCGCCTTTCCAGGGTCGATTTAGCTCGCAGTTGATCGCGATAATGGATACTGATGTGATTATCCATGCTGTGCAGAGAGCGAGTGTGGCCCAGGAAATCCGGTTATGGAGTTTCTGGGGTGTGAGACGGAGGTGGATGCCCACTACACAACATTTGGAGACGTAGACGGTGATTAAGTAGAGAATGTCGCTGACTGCGACAAGCTATAGGTTGCTTTGTTAGGAGGTTGGGCTTCTGATATTCTTGGGGATTAGGGCACGTGCTGTCTGAATGGTATCTACTTGGTCGTGCCGTAGTAGATCAATAGCCGTTCCAAATCCGTGAGACACGGCGCCGAACAGGAGCGAGGTTTGGACAACTGCAAAAATCTATTATTGTCAGAGATGTTTAACTAGTTCCTGCCATCTTTTGATTCGAATTAAGATAGTCCGACGGATGGTCATAGCTTACCGTTGCTCCTAGCAGGACAAAGTCGTCGTATGCGAACGGCGGGCTGAGCACAAGTCGCACATAAAGACGAATCAGAAAACTGACTAGCGAGACAACTAGTCCCAGGGCGCCAGTGATAATTATCCAAGCTCCATGATGGGAGTCGTCTACCACCTGAAAAGGAGGTGAATAACCCGGAGGTACATACACGACCATGACGCTGAGGACCTGAGGTGACCCCAGCCGCTGGAACAAGATAAATAAAATAGACTCGCCTATACACCGTTATTTCGCTTACTGCGCCATGATTACAAGAATGAGGCTTTTTCTTAATCACTCCCTTTTGCTTTTTACTGTTTTCCTCGGTTATTTGCTCTAGCCAGCCTTAGGGCCAACCAGGCGTCAGAGCCAGGGTGGGATATGTGATGACCCGCGAAAAAGCATCGTGCCTAACAGCTGACACGGTTATCATCGTCGATCACCCGCAGAAATTACGATTGGGCTTCGCCGCTCGAATCAGATCTACAGAATCGAACGGGGGTTCTGGCAAGCTCAGACAGTCAATCCTTGAAAATATCATCACAAACCTTGGCCAAGACCGTCCCTTCTCCCCCTATTTCCTTTTGAGTTCGGGGGTACCAACTAGGTTCCGGGGAGCGACACTGTCTTGAAATTGATGCCAGGAGGAAGAGACTGCTTGGCCAAGTATGGTATGTGACATTGCTCGTGGAGGATCGTTTCAGTGTGGTCCAGGCTCCCGTTTAAGCTCAGTCAAGGGGGGCTTCCGTGCACGATCAGCGCCAGTCGGTCCATGTTAAGCGGTAAAGCTCGTGATCGATATTTTGGCTTTCCACTGTCAATAGTCGACGCACGCAAACACCCCAAATAGCCAATCTTTGATTAGTGACGATCCCGGCGGTCACACATGAGCTGACACACGACATGCGACTTTGGGCGTGGGGGGAAATTAGCATTTATTCTCTCCGAAAAGCTCGTCAGCAGGTAATACACTGAACAATGCCGGGCTTCGGATGAGATTCTGCGATATACTTCTATGGACAGCTGTTCACAAGAGAAGGGGTTGACTCTCTTTGAAACTCATACTCGAGGGATCAAACACAGACACATGTAAGGCGCCCGCGAAATGCGAAATAGACTCAGAAACAATAATCAGCACCCAACGATCAACATGCCACAAAATGGCGCGCCTCGCAGGCAGCGGCGATCAGGATGACGAGCTCATGCATTCCTCTTTTTTCTTTTTGGATCTTGCTGTCCCACATGGCTGGAACTATGTCTTTCACATTGGCTCGCAAACTCGAGAATATTGTTCTAGCCTCGTTTGGTGAAAACAATTACTACCCCTCGCACGAGACGGAATTTACCCCTACTGCGACAGAATCTCCTCCATTACTCCCGAATTATCCTCATGTACTAACTGGACCTTCATACTATCGGCAAATCTAGAGGTGTCTGCGCCATGGTACATGCTGCTGACCTTAAACATGAAGCTGAGGCATTCAACATCTCCGAGGCTGGATATGCCTCCAAAGGCCTTGTTGAGCCCAAGTATATGGGCACTATAGCAGATCAGAGAGATATGAATGTATTGGGCCGAGCCCAAGTTCTGCGGGTGAGCCTGCCCATGTCGATCCACGTATAGTACTGACACCGTTAGCTTAGAGGAATTTCCGATTTGTTTCGATTGTTGGGTTCGGCTGCACTTTAATATCTACGTGGGAAGTCATACTGACGTATGTTTCTCCGGTCTTTCTGGCATTGTTTGTCCAACTAATTGCTGGCCAGGTTGTTGAGTGCTGGCTTAACCGACGGTGGGACTGCTGGCTTGATATGGGGTTTTATTATTGTTTCGTTAGGGTTCACCCTTGTATTTGCCAGCATAGCTGAGATGGCGTCAATGTGCGCTCTATGGTCGCTCCGTCACTATTCACGGGGCTCAAGCTGACCTTCTTTTGACAGGGCTCCGACATCTGGGGGTCAGTATCATTGGGTATCCGAGTTCGCTCCTCGCAAATACCAGAAGTTCCTAAGCTATATTACTGGTATTCGATGTCAAGACCCATCCTCAGTCATCAAGTAGCTGACGACATTAGGCTGGCTTTGCGCAATGGGATGGCAGTGCGCTATTGTATCCATTGCATTTCTTGCTGGCACCGTCATCCAAGGCCTGATTGTGCTCAACGATTCGGCTTATAATTTTCAACGCTGGCACGGCACCCTATTTGTAATAGCTATTACAACATTTTCTATTCTTTTTAATACCTTTCTAGCCAAGAACTTGCCCGTGGTAGAAGGGTTGATTTTGATCCTCCATGTCATCGGGCTGTTTGCGATTATCATCCCTTTGTGGGTGCTTGCTCCCCGCAACAACCCCAAAGCTGTTTTTACCGAATTCAACAACGGGGGAGGATGGAACAGCCCCGGTACTGCGACGCTGGTCGGCCTATCGACTACCATTACCTCTATGATCGGATATGATTGCTCTGTGCATATGTGTAAGTGGTGACTCTTATGCTGTCTATACAAAGTAGCTAAGTTGCAGTAACAGCCGAAGAAATCAAGGACGCGTCAAGCACATTACCCAAAGCAATGATGGCCTCTATTGGTGTCAACGGCATTTTGGGCCTCATTATGATTATTACGCTTTGTTTTACTATGGGCGACGTTGATAGTATCCTTGCCACCCCTACTGGTTTTCCGTTCATACAAATATTCTACAACACTACCAACAGTTTTACAGCAGCAAATACAATGACCGCAATTTTGATAGTGACATTGACGGCCAGTACTATCACAGAGGTGGCAACAGCATCCCGGCAGCTGTGGTCCTTTGCGAGAGATGGAGGGCTCCCTTTCTCATCCTTCTTTTCCTATGTACGTTGCCATCGACAACATAACTGGATGTCATTCCATTGGGCTAGACTATGACGTGCTGACAGTGTGAATTCGAAATAGGTCACACCGGGATGGCACATCCCACTGAATTCAGTGATGGTCTCACTTGCAGTGACTGTTCTCCTCTCTTTGATCAATATCGGCTCCACCGTCGCTCTTCAGGCCATAGTGTCTCTTGCTATTACCTCTTTGATGTCTGCCTATATTCTTTCTATTGGCTGCATCGTTCTTAAACGAATCCAAGGCGAGCCGCTTCCGCCCCGGAGATGGTCTCTCGGCTCTTTCGGCATGGCTATCAACATTGCATCCTTGCTATTTCTATTCCCAATCTTCGTCTTTTCTTTCTTCCCCCTCACTGCATCTGTTGATAGTAAGACGATGAATTGGAGTGTGGTTATGTATGTGGGAGTGCTCGGTTTTGCATCAATCTATTATTTGCTTCGAGGGAAGTATCATTTTATTGCGCCAGTGGCGCTCGTCAAGAGGGGAGAATAACCTGGATAGCCTTGGCTATTGTGGGCTTGGCAGCAAAACATACGCCCACAGCAAGAAGAGTTTGATGTACAGTACTTTCAATGTCGATAATATCTCTCCATGAATTGTGGGATTGTGAATATGTTCTATTGAATCTTCTCTACAGTCCATTTCCCCCGTGCATTCGCTTATCTATTCCCCTATTGTAAAGCAGGTAATACCACTGTCTGATTCCCATTACGCGTACTATATCATCCAGCCCACAGCTTCTATCGAGGCCACTCCACTTTCTATCTTCAATCTCTTCTGCCTCTTCATTCTGAAGCCTACCAAATTGGGATCCATGAGTCTTAGAACATATTGGATCCCAGTAAGTGATCCACAATACTGCAACATTAAGGGTACCACTGAGCTTGGTCTCACTACCGACCTGCTCTAAGCGGGGTTTCAACTATACCCAGCTTCCCATTCAAGGCCTGATCCAGCTCACAACTCTAGTCATACTTCCTCAAATCCTCTTTCTGAGGAACAAAAAGAGTAAATCACAATTTTTGAAGCATTGGAACATCTCGATACCAAACAAAGAAGATATTATGGTCGAAAGTCCCAGCACTGTAAGGATATATTCCTTGGAGGAAGCCAAACTTTCCAACGACCGCAAAAAAGACTAAAAGGTGGCATGTCCTGACAGTGATGAGTACTGTTATCTCCAAGTTGGACGTTCTAGCCCTCGCTCTAGGCTGTAGTCAGCCAGGGCAACACCATGTCAAAAAGGCCAACCGCAGGGTCCCCGGTGATAATAGCATCCCTGGGCTGCTAAGCCTGTGAAGCTAGACCGGACAAACGCATTCCACTTTGACATCGTACATTTTCATCCCAGTAGTACCGTAAGGAATTTCTTGCTTAATTTTGGTAGTTCTTCATTCATTGCTAACCTACTATAGTACTCGATAGTGACATTGCATTGGGATTCCAATCAAGCGCAGCAAATCTGGGATATTTTGAATTAGATAGCACTCTAACACCTACGGAAATTACATATTTCCAGGAAATCCACTCTCCTCAAGGTTCAGATATGAACAGTTAATGCTGGCCGACAACCTCCCAAAGGTTGAGCGTAGCCCCGATGTGCATTGCGCCTCGGATGGGCAGAATCAACCGTCATATCCGGATCCTGGCAATCATGTTGTTGTCAGTCCCACGCTCTGATAAAAACCTCTATGGCGATGATATGCAGAAAACAAACGGCGCCTGGCGAGGCGTTGCCACATTCTTTAAGTCTATGACCAGTGCTTCGGAGTACGAGAAGATCGACAGAGGATACTTCGAAGAGCTACTAATTGCTAGAGAAGGGAACAACGACAGCAAATATGAGATGATTCATCGAATGCTACTCATCAATAGGACGACACGCAGATTGCGAAGTGTCTCCCAGCCCGCGGCGAGATAGGGCACTATACCTTGCAGCGTGCTCAAACTGACAAATTATATCGAAACACGGATTCCTGGGCATCGAGGAAATATAGCACTCTTCCTCACAAATTGCTGGGTCTGTTTCGGGAAGATAAGCCAGGCTTTCCGGCGGCCATCAGTCTATTTTCCATCCAAAGGTTATGGGCTTGCGTCTTCGAAACTAAAAGGACTTACAACAACATAACCGTAGCGGAATAGGGAAATCTTACTTGTTTTCCCCTGAATCCTCATCGAGCGACCCAGACATCGAACAAAAGATGTTGAAGTTTCTCAGATTGGAACCTGGAAAATATCCCCAGACATCAACAATGAATCATACCTGTGAAGGCAATATAACTTCATGGATACCAGCCGGTGTCGGTAAAAGCCAAAGCATTTTGAGGAGGCTGGCGGCAACAACCGCAAGCCTTGTTACTGGGATTTTGATGTATGTAAGGTAGCGATTTACTCTACAAGACTCTCTAGGACATTATTCTGGATGGCCTCGGTCTCCCACTCTATGGGCTGGAACCTCTCGAGCCCAGGCACTCTCAACACATAAAAAGCGAACTCCGTAAGCTACGCGCCTATATCCTGTACGTTGACACTGCAACATGGGCGATGTTGTGATTCGCAGCCTTTGACCGAATCAAATGCTTGTGTAGCCTTGATGAAGGAGCATTGCGGCCATCCTGCAAGCCCCCAACTATCGCATTCTGTTGTTCTGTAAGTATTATACTAGGTGGCTCTATCTTTTGAATACGCCTAATCTAATATGTGTGCACAGGAGCCAGAATCCCAGATCAAACTGAAGCCCTCGATTTCCTGCTGAGTTTGCCAGAAGTCAGTTTGACTTCGGACTCATAACTAACATTAGCTCGGCTCCACCAATGCTTGAAATAACTAAAGACCCCCTATACCAGCGCCTTTAATATTGGGATAAAATTATGAATGCAGTGGGTATAGGATCATCTCGGGATCTCATACATGATGTGAGTACCGCCCTAGTGACCTGATCATACAAAGGCCCCGAGCATCGTCATACCGTTTCTGATTACTGGGATGGGGCAATACCAATATCCATGGGTTCAGGACTAGTTCGATATATGTTATCTTCAAATGCCTGCGAATCGCCAAAGCCAGGTTATTAGAGTCACAGATTCGGTTCCTTTGGGAAACCTTTCCGAACCGTAACCCTGGAGTACTCTCTCGACTTCCTGAAAAACATGCGACCAATTTTCTGAAACTCCTGTTATAGCTATCTTGTGACTAGGGATTATATTTATCGTGACAGAGTCGTTGAGATGTTTGCGGCTGTTAATGAGGATAGCAGACTTGTATCATCCCTTGGCCTTCAAGCTTCATTCACAGGCAAACTATACGAAGAGATCTTCAGAAGAAAACAGCTAGGTGTCACGGAGTTGAGCTCGCTGGGCAGATAGTGTATCTTCTTGGAGGCTCTTCTATGAAGAAGCCTGCGTATCGTATTCTTGTTGAGGCTAATGGTATACGTCTTTCCGCCTGAAGCTACTAGGCCAAACATCTATTCAAGCCATCAGCCAGCGCCGAATTCTGGATCTGGAAAAGAAAAGATAACAACTGGAAAGAAGTATTGATAGCTCTAGACGTCTTTCGGGTTCTACCTTGTGTCTGCTTGCTTGCTAGGGACTATACCACGGCTTCGGCCTGTAGTCGCAAGGATAATTCATGTAACCGGCCGTGGAGAGGTTGTCGATGGCATACTATGGGATTACAACTGATATCCCACCCTTGCTAGAGATGGAACAACCGATATTCCTCGACCCCTATCAGTTGCCACTCTGGGGTCTCTGCTTCATAGGAGCCCAGCACTTGCTTTTGCGTTATCTGTTCTTCTGTTTCATGACAGTTTCAATCATGGACAGAGCCTAGGCTATAGTCATGCCTATGGCAGGCAGACATCACCAAACTTAGAGATATTTTGCAAAAGACGCAGGAGAACGACACCGATGTCATACCTTCCTTACAGTTCAATACCTTTTTCGAGAGAAACACTACGAGCTGAAGAGCATTCACACTACCAACTTCTTTCGCTAGATCTTGTTCTTCCCACGTGAGATCTTTTTCTGGCAGTCCAATCATTTTCGTTGTGCATGTGTCTACGACTGACCGGACGCCTGACTTTTATGAGCCTCTCAGCGTGAGCCTAGGTACACTCACACTATGGGCAAGGAAACTTACGGGCCATTTAGAGAAAAGCTTCCCTTTCTTATATTCGCCCAATCGTCCAACAAGGTATTTCCACCTAATAGATATACCCAAACCTAGCGGTGCATATTCTATTCCTCGCCCGCTGACAAGAGACTAGATGCCTTGCCATATTAGTGCTGAATAGTTAGGATAGCCTGTCTACTAATTTAGTAGCCCTGTTATCCCTATTCCGGCCTCATATGGACGATGTGCGCATCACCATAAGAGTCGTCGTGGGTGAACCAAGAAGGCTTTATCCAGGCAGAGGGCCTCGCTCAAGGCGGCAGAAATGGCTATCTCTTTGGTAAACTCTACTGAAAAATTGGATGAGACAGGCCAGGCTGAAGTCGAAAAGCTTTTAATGTTATCACAGTGTTTCGATACTGAAAATGACAAACCTCCTACGGGGTGTAAAACTTGGCTTTCCTGCTGTGACTACAGCACTTTCCGCCAATATTTCAACCCATTAAAGTGAAACATACGCACATACGAAGGATAGCAGGTTGAGACTAAGACATCCAGCATCAATCATGTGCTTCGAAAACCCAGGTTGCAGTTATCCTTTACCTGTGAAATGGCTGAAGAGCCAATAATAAGGATATTTTCATTTCAATCCTGTCAGCCACGAGGAAGCCGTATGTGCAATGGAGGTAAAACATATGCCGTATCTCTCTAACCTCCAGCTTTTATCGAAGTTGCCAACATTTCGAGTTCCTCGCGTGTTCGCATCATGGGAACAGGCGAGTACACAGCAACGTCAAGATCCGGGCAAGTTGAAGTAAAATGTCCAAGTACAAGAGGCTGTTTCCCTTTATATAATCTGCAAGGCATATGTGTAAAGTGCATCCGGTACAAATATTCTGTCACAGAACACGAGGACTCCAAGGCCAAACTCGACCCTAGGCACTACCATTGGATTATGCACAAGCGGAGATGACTGGAGTTGGTATTTGCATGGCTTGGTTTTTATATTCCTGGAACAAAGATAACAGTATCATCAATTGGAACTACGCTACAGGCGCTCAGGAAGGGAACATTGATCCAGCATCGGATAAAAACCATGCGCAGAAAGGAGACATGCATAGGCAACAAAAGCAACTTAACGTGGCCGTTATTGGATATTTTAACTCAATCCCCCACATACCAGCAGCATGATGTTGAGTCTCGGACTTCCAAATAGCGGAGTTTAGGTTGGGCTTCAGCTTAAAAAGATCGGTAGATGAACTTCAACATTTTGAAGCTTTAATTGAACGAGAATCGATACTGCCATATTTATAATTCTGAGCTATAGCTATCGAAATACTCCTTCCTTCTTTTGACTGTTCAGCTTGCGAGGCAGTCGCTTTTGGGATCAATAGCTGCTTCTCTATCTAAAAGTTATTCCAGCCACTAGCCGTGTATTACAGAGGTGAGGTAGCCCCCGATATCTATCTACTACTACCAGCTAAGTCAAGCTTCTTTAGCAGATCAAAAACAAGACAATGATCGTATCTGGCAAACAAGGCTAGAAGCCCAAATGGCGGTTGTAACACAGCTGGATAAGTAGGATACGTGCTATGACTGGAAGCTCCATGCTGTGGGGCCACTGAAATTGCTATTAGGGGATATATGGAGTGCTTGAATGATCATCACTTAACAGGTGCTAGCCACAACCACCACCACCTGCGTCTTGCAGAGGTAAGTCTATTTTGAGGCGGAATTGTTTTACATCCACTATCACACGTGAGCCTCCGTAGCAACGGGGCAGCTGTAAGAGTTGGATTTAGGCACATAGGCAGAAGCTCTCCTTGATTATTCCCGGGCATCCTATTACATCGGATATAGAGACTAATGATTTCAGTGTTGCTAGGGATGTTGACTCTAATGCTGAGACCCTGGTCGACCATAATTACATGGACGTCGATCAGGACATGGTAGACGTTGGCCATGATGTAGACGAAGATATTCTAATGGAGGATGCATAGCATAGTTGGAGACCAAGGGTGGGAGGGAGGGCTGGCCCCATGTAATGCGAATTCTTAATGTTAAATACGGTTGCTTTTTGACCATAGTCCTAAAGCCCTACACTAGACAGGAGTATACTTTGTGCATTAGGTGTGCTCCACACGGTATATGGATGTAAAACCTTACAAGACAGTTGGGGACTATCAATGCTTGCAGAGATGGCTATGAGCCCGAAACTATCAACACCCCTATAGGGGAGGCCTCTCCCTGCGGGGAGGCGGTGGACATGGGGCAAACTTATGTTGACATGGTGGACACCTTAGTTGACCTGGACACACCTTTTTGGCCCCGGAGGGGAACCGGGACGACCAGTGCTTATCTATATGGGTGAGGTCCCGTATATGAACCTGAATACTTTACACTGTCACTGATATGTCAAGCTATATGTACTATAAGCAGCAGACAACTAAGACTAACACAGAAATATAGGAAGTAGCCACAGATAGCTTTACATGGCACTTCCTACACCTAAGCAATAATTCGAAGGTATGAATCTTGATCTAGGTCAGTCTTGACCGAACTGTACGAGGGATCTAGTCATGATCGTTCCTATTACCTCTATCCATGACGTATGGCTTTGGATGATCGTGCAAGAGCCAACTTCGAGGAGCTCCTATATCAGGGCTATATCACTACGGACACACTGTCGCGAACAGTATAGTGGTCCATGTAAAGTATATAGGTTGGCCTTACTGGAAGAATGGAACATCCCACCCTGTTGTTTGTATAGTCCACTTGGAGAAAGCACCAGGGGAGTGAAATAGACCCAGCTTCGAAAGAATCATCCTATGTATTGCTGACGAGCTCTTGGATATATAACAATATGGTCAAGAACAACGGCTAGTATTGACTGTATGTACCTCGATCAATAGTATATAACAGTCAAGGCCATCGGGTTTCCAAGCCATTGTATAGGTACTGACAGTTTAGTAGTATACATCACTACATACCCACTTGATTAGACCACGGTGGGAAAGCAGGCTTCATCCACTTATCTACCTCTCACTTCTTTAAAGTGCCTCCTTTGCTTTCAATCTCCTCAGCTTCTCGTCTACAACTATCACCTTCGAGCATTCAACGCCTTGAAGCGTTTATAGCCACAGAAAAGAAGGCTACTTTATTATTATTAAGTCAGTCGTAATAACCGAAGTGAAATATCCTTAAGAGCATCACAACTTCCTAGATATATTAATCACTACAGGTATGGGATAGTCAACTGCGGCGGAGCAAATTAAACCATTTTCAGGGTTACTCGATGCGATACCCGCAATAGTCGAACCCCACCTCGCCCATCCCAAGTTCCTGGGGAAATACTGACCGATTTGATCCTCAGGGCGTAAATATCGGCAATCCAGCATCGTCTACTCCGCAACAAGCTGTCATACTCCGCATTTCTGTCAAGCGATGCGGGGTGAAAGTCACCTGCCCTAAGCGTTACAGGTGGGGACCGACGTGTACGACGAAGTGGCGTTGGAGGGAAGTGTCAAGCAGAGAATGTTTTAGGGTTGGTGAGTCCATCGGAAGGCCCCTCGGCAGTCATCCGATCCCCCGATGAAACTATAATCACGTACATCGGAAATCCAAACCCTGTATGGTTATCCTTTCGGAGCAATGTGTCATGTATAATCTAATCGGGCAGGGAAAGAGAGACCCTGAAAAACGTTTACGTCAACTTAAGTCTAGGCAAAACTTCGGTGAATTGCCTGACTGAGCAGAGCAGAGCAGAAGCGTAAATGCCTTAAGAGCACGTCACGTTTAGTACCTAAAGCTTAACGGGGGTTGTACGCTGTACCCCGCGCGGAGTAGATGATTGAGGCCTGAACACTCGGCGTATGGAGAGGCTCGGCAACGACCGAGTATCACGGCCGTACGTCGGATACCGGATGCCAATTTAGACGTCATAGATATTCTCACTGGGCAGCAATATGGGCTGATACTAAGAGCGATACCCAAAACCTGTAGAGGGCCCTCCGTACAACTCGAACGGCAAGGTCGTGGCAACAGCCAAGGATGCGCATAGTTCCGTCATATTCAAAATGCCGCCAAGGATGAATAGCCTCCCTAGAAGACGGAGTATATATCTACCGAGCTCTACGATCCCTCTGGCTAAGGTACAGTACTTTTGTAGCCCCTTCTCCTAAAGCACAAGGTCGCCTGCGCGGGTCCAGAACCCGAGCCTCGTCGGGCCAAGGAAACCTTCCTGAAAAAACAAATTACGTGGAGCACTTGCAGCTTCACTAAAGAACACTAAGAGCACTAGTTTAGGTCGGAGTTGGGGCGAGTTCTAGAACTGCCATAGGCTGTTTAACGTAACACTAGCCTGGATGCTAGTCGGCGATCGTACTGTGTATTCTGTATTATTGGGATTGATCCGGGAAGAAGCCGCTGCGAACCGGTGGTGACCGATGTGGAACTGAAAATCGTAGGCTCGGTTTGACTTCTGCGGCCTGACCACTAGGACATGAGACGGGATCGGATTTCCATCTTACGCGTACTCTTGGAGCGAAACGGTCGTGGGAAATCTTCGTTGTTTGCTTCGCAAGGGGCGCTATTTTAGGAATCGCCAATGTGATTGGGAGGAAGGTAAGATACCCGTCAGATGTCAGCGGCTGGGATGCAGGAATCATTGCGCATGGTGGCGTCGGCTGAGGATTTTATTTGCTTTGTAGCACCGTCGATCATTTGCATTTTAGAGGAAATGGAAAAAGGTATTAAAGGAAATTGAAAGCAGCGTCTAAGGCAGCCTAAGAGAGTGTGCGTTCTGTAGACCACGATACGCAAGCCTCTTCCCACAGGGCATAATATAACAAGTCATTATCTTGTTTAGGTCCGGTCATCTTGCTAGACCATGACGGAGGAAGGGGCTGGAGAAATTTTCAAACGGGCCAAGTGGACAGCAAATAGACTGAGGCGTTTCACCAGTTTTGGAAGAAATTTGATGGTGGAGAGCTCTTTGTGGGCCTAACGAACCACCCTTGCTTAGCCTGTCTTGTCCCAGACGGCCGGTCCTACTAGTAGGATCAGATAAGCCGCACCAGGGATAACCCGGGCGCTTCAGGATGATTCGTAACAGCGCTGTCCTCCTTATCCAGTCGATACCTAGGTTACATGCGAGTATCGAAGAGGCCCGCGACTTGCCATACCCATGGTACAGTTTCCCGCACACGCTATAAAATTCATGGAGGTGTCTTGGTATCCGACTGAACATAACATCTGCATGCGGGAGACCCATCATCCACAAAGGGTAGACCTAGAACCTATTTATAAGACCAGCACAGCGAGGCGCACCGAGAGATGAACGTAATTTGATCCACCGCTGATGAAAGATTCACCGTCTGGAAAATCTGTTGGCCTTCCAGAAACCTGAAGAAGCAAGTGGAGGAGATCAGAGGCGCCATTTTGTTGGGCATGAACGGGTGCACCCAAGGAATGGTTTGGCCATTGTGGGAGTCTGATTGGCAGCCGCGCGCCGATGCGTGCCCTGCTAGAGTAGTATAGTAGTGGGAGTCCCTGCAGCAGAAGTGTGTGTCTATTGTGTATTCGCTACCATAAGCGGAAACGACCAGCAACCCCGGAATCTAGAAATAGCTCCATGGCTGAACTAAGTCGCTATCTGATTGATATGATCCAGCCGCCGACATCGGCGAGAGCCCCACTTTGATTGATACGGAACATGGCTCATGAGAAATACACGATTGCGAATACGGAGAGGAGCAGTCTGGGCTTAAGAAGCATAGATTAGGAAATTGAGAATTGAGCACGGGCACAGAGGACACCCCCCGAGTCTCTAGATTCGCGGCTCAGGGCACATTCTCCTGAGAATTCAGGAGGTTGCGCTGACTGCTTCCGGCGTGGGGTGATTCGGAGAAGAACGGCGCCATCCACTAAGTTATCTGATCCGGAACCACTTTGTGGATCACGTGCATCCACGGAACTCAACCCAAGAATGGGGGAAAGTCTGTGACTGAGGCGTATGACACCCGTGATTTCATTAGCAAACAATCATAAGCATGATATTATGGTCAGAAGGGGCATGAAACCCCCTTGACATTCATTCATGAAGCACGAGTGTCACGCATCCAGCCTCGGGTGGAGGACACTTAACAGCGGCTTAACCGAGGGCGGCCGCCGAACAGGGATGGGTTGCAGCCGGATCAGATTAGATCGGTAATCTATTCGGCTACCCTTCCGTTACAGACCGGTACCTTCGGCCGTATGGTCACAGAGGAACCTCCATTGCTCATCACAGCGCAACAGAGAGAAAGAGAACAAACGATAGCAAAGAGAAAGGCCAAAGTCCAATCGATTCAAACCAATAGAGAGTGAAAGTAGTTTCCAACACGGCTGGTTATACCGCTCCTTCCCGATCATCTGACTGCGTGTCTATTTCCCCGCTAGAGTAAAATATTCCGCTTAGCTGCAGATCTGGCTAAACACTTGTCAGCTCCCCGGAAATCTAGAGCCTTCACGACGGTATCTCTCTCCTCCTATGATTCCACAGAGATAGTAAGCAGCGGGATTGGCAGGTATAATCGATTGTCATTAAGCCATGAGAGCCCAGTACGGAGGAGAACAGAGAAATGCCGGGTCGGTCGCCCGGAAGGCGAAAAGTGGGTAAAGGAAAAGTTACCACCGCGTACGATAAGTTGTAATGACGTTTACTCACCGCGAATGAAAACCGATGTGGCGAGATTGTGTGCCCATTTTTTCTCTCTTCCGGCTGTTTCCCTTCACATCAACTCTTATTTCACTCCTTATCTGATTTGCCTGTCCTGCAAGTTGGTGATAGCGCGCGCCCCCCCCTCTCAACATATTTCATTCTGCTGGACTGCTGTCCCTTTTTCCTCCCGTTTCGAATCCACATTGCGCATTGATTGGATTTCCTCTTCATCCAGAAAAGGAGAAGAACTTCTCTCTGCATGATCGACTCTCAGCTGACATAGTGCCAACGACGGAACCATTATCCCGGTGCCGGTTTGTGCCCCAGGCCGAAGAGGAGTCAACAAATTCCCACCTCATCCCACTCGCTCCCG
Source organism: Aspergillus bombycis (assembly GCF_001792695.1). Taxonomy (NCBI): domain Eukaryota; kingdom Fungi; phylum Ascomycota; class Eurotiomycetes; order Eurotiales; family Aspergillaceae; genus Aspergillus; species Aspergillus bombycis. Next base: position 57,979 of record NW_019170079.1, read on the forward strand.
TCCACTCTTCCGATTTGCTCTCCTGATCCTGCTGGTGTCAAACGGCCATTGTCGTTTCCACTTTTGCTAATTAAGGCCATTCCTCAATCGCTTGGCTTGGTCGTCCCCCCTTTCTTCAGCACAATCCTTTTTATAAATTCATACTCGCCCCCAGAAAAGCAATCACCACGTCTCTGGTCCCCGGCTCTCGATTGATCTGGCCAGTACCCTTGCTTTGACGAGTGATCACCCCGTTATTATATCAATTACGTACCGACAAAATGGGTATGTGGCTCATCCTTTGGCGGTTATAGCCAATTGCCTCTCTGGACTACGTAGCTGACCTTGGTTCCTATAACAGTACATGCCGTTCCTTCACCACCGCCGAGGTCCACGGCGGTGTCAAAGACCTCTTATACTCCCAATGGCGATCACCATGCCATTCCGGTGTCGTCCACCTCGCACCCGGATAACCCGGTGCCAGAGGAACCTCGTGGGGTGAGGTCACTGTCGGTGACCGACATGAGCTTCGATGTTTCGTCCGTAGAAACCGATAGCACTCCTAGCTCGGGATCTCCGTCGACTGTTCCTACTGAGCCCCAGTCGGACGCTGAAGACCTGACCCAGAAGTCAGAGGAAAATGGCACTGGCCATCGACGCCGAGCCTCGACTGTGCTGATTTCCAAGAACGCCGCCGATATGCAACGAGTCCTGCAAAATGTTGGCGCTCCAGGCACACAGAAGATTCAGCCGTTGTGTTGCGGCGGTGGATGCTGCCGTAGCCAGCCCCTGATCAGAGGTGACGGGCCTGTCTCCGGCGTCGTTGTGACTCCACCTCAGAATAAAGCCTATGACGCTCTCAAGTTGAACGTCGATCTCCTTACGATCGATAGTGAGCTCACCGACGTTGTTGATCTTCCCGCAAAGACGGTGTCTTTTACAGCCATCCCTGCATCGGCTGTGGAGATGCAACTTGGACCGAAGGATCACCCCCCTCCCTTCGTCCAACCTCACCCCCCATACAATGTATACCGCGCTCCCGTACACCACGCGCGAGAACTCACCAAGTCCGGTGCGGAGAAACGGACCTACCATTTTGACATCGACGTGACCGACTACCCTGCGGAAAGTGGCAACGTGGACTTTGTTGTTGGCGGTGCAATCGGCGTGTGTCCGATGAATAAAGAGGAAGAGGTCGACGATATCTTCAACTGCCTTGGAGTTCCCAAATCGATCCGTGATAAGAAGATTATAGTGCGCACAAGCACGGGCCGGTGGCCCACTATCTGGGGTGACGACCAAGCCCGTGAATTAATCACAACGCGCAAAGAGCTCCTGAACTGGTGCTCAGATATTCAGAGTTACTCCCCCTCGAAGGAACTGTTCCGTCTTTTGGGTGAATACGCCAGCGAGCCAAACGAGAAGAAGATTCTCATGTTCCTCGCCTCCGCTCAGGGTCAAGGTGCCTTCTGTGATCTCCGTACCGCCTCTCATGTCTCCGTGTCTCAACTCCTACACGCATTCCCCTCCTCTCAGCCACCTTTGGACCATCTTCTTTCCGTTCTCAACACCCTGATGCCCCGTTTTTACTCTCTTTCTCAGGACCCCCTCCTCTCCTCCGCCCAAAAGGATGGCCAATCCCGCCGTCTCGTCGAAGTTGCCGTCAGTGTGGCGGAGTCCAATGACTGGAAGGGCGGACTGCGAACCGGCGTAGGATCTGGATACCTTGAGCGGCTGGCACGGCAAGTGGTCGAGGCGGAGCGCCAGGGCATCGACCCTTCGACTCTCAACCTTCATGTCCCCATGTTCCGAGGCCTGATGGCCAACCCACTGGCTAAGCGGTTCCATTCGGACGGCCCCATGCTCCTGATTGGTGCTGGTGTGGGCATTGCTCCCTTCCGTGGTTTCGTCCAGCGCCGTTTGCAATCGGCCAACTGTGCCAACAAGGTGTGGGTTCTGCAAGGTGTGCGTGATTCCCTGCTGGACGAGCTCTACCGCGGCGAGTGGGGCGTCGATGAGGAAAAAGTACGAACCGTGGTTCAGAGCCGTCGTGGTGAAAGCAAGTACGTCCAGGAAGAGGTTCGTCAACAAGCCGACCTGGTCTGGTACGTTATCAACGCGCTGGACGGACGTGTCTTTGTCTGCGGTAGCGGCAAGGGCATGGGCGAGGGCGTTGAGGCTGCTCTCGTTGATGTGGCTATGGCTAAGGGTAACCTCAACGAAGAGGAGGCCAAATTGTTCTGGGACAACAAGAAGGAAGCTGGCCAGTACATCGCTGTAAGTGATTACGATTTCTCTGCTGTTGATTCATGACTAACGACGAGACTAGGAAACCTGGTGATGGCATATATATCTTTCAAGAAGTGCAGTTGAGCTGAGTTGAGCTCGGCGGTTTCATACATTGTTTAGGTCTGGTATATTTGGTTTACCGCATGCATTTGGGATGTATGTTCGGACTTTGGGTTGCGTACATTTGTGTGATTCTTTGTTTGGTTGATATTAGCGGGTGGTTTTCTGGTTCTTGCCTGGTTGAGCCGGGCTTTTTTCTTACTATCAAAACTATGGTTGTTACATCATAGATTATCTGGTAGCAATACCTAATGGACATATTGTTGGGTTAAAACTGTCCTTGTAGTAGGTCATTGGCAATCACATATTCTACAACTCGAGACATTCCAATGAAGACCTCAGGAAAATATTGATGTACACGGTAAAGGAAATACCTACACATGGACTCCACATTAACACTGCACCAAGCCTCTACTAGTGTAACCCTTGAACGTTTCTTGCTACAATCATTAAGAAACCTTCATTAGTAGACTCGTAGGGCTGACGGTACTAACCTGTCTCTCCACGTTCCTTGGCCCTGAATATAAGTAACTAGGACTTATATCAACCTTAACTATGAACTAGGGCTCTCTTGCCCAAGCTCTAATCACACAACTCTCTGTAGATAGTATCCACACCATCAAGCCGTTCAATAATAACCTGTACCAAGGTACAGAAATTTGAATTGATTAACCAAAACACCAAGCAAGCTATAACTGATCCCTACAATCCCGAGGGTTAAACTACCATATGACCACGACCAAACCATTCACCTCCCGCTATCCTGTCCCTATCTTTAGCCCAGCCTCACATCACAAAGAACACCTATATATAGTACGAAGTCATATCAGCCAAACAAAGTCCAGGGATAAACCCAGCCAGCAAAAACCCGGACTCATCCTCTCATTCGATTACATGATCGATGGAAGAGAAGAGCCAAGCTTGTCTTTGTTTTCCGGGACTGGACATGCAGGACTAGGTTTGAGGGTTATTTATTGTATACCGAGGGTGCTTGGAGCCGTGTTTGGTTGGTATTTGAGTGGTTGATTGGATAGGGGTGTTGCTGCGGTTGCTTTTCTCGGGTCGTGGTTTGGTTTTGATCCTCGGGTACAGAGAGTCTTGTGTAGAGGTGCGATGTTCATATTTCGGCCAGGCTATTTATACCGCATATTGAGTGGTTTCATGGACATACTACCAAGTATCTATAGCATAGCATCTACTCTACTGACCCAACCCGTATGCTTTATCCCTCAGGGCCACACCCCAAGAACCCCAACCAGGATTGTATAGTCCCATAGATCTATCCCATTCAATCCCATCCCCAAAGACTGCAACAGCACAGACAAAAAAAGAAGTAAAAAAAGAAATAAATCCAACCCCTGATCCCCCTCACAAAAAGCCAACCACAATGCCATTCTACACAACAAACCACAAAGCGCACATCACCGCGCCAATAAACCCTAGTCCTTCACCACACGCACGCCGAGACTCACAAAGAAAGTTCCGGACAATCACCACAATTCAATTCAGCTTAGCCAACAATCACACGCCCGGCACAGACAGATATCCACGGCCCGGAGCGGGAGTTATATCGCCGGGGAGAGATGCGGTTCCCGAAGGTCAAGTTATCTTGGTATCAGATATTATCTTTACCGGAAGTATCGTCACTGTGTATCTTTTGGGGGGTGTTGTCTGTCTATCTATCTATCTATCTATCTATCTATCTTGGATGGTCTTTCTGGTTGTAGGGGGATAACTGGGTCCGTCATACATACAAAGAGAAACAAAGCCTTTATCCACGTTCCTCTCTGCACCAAAACCGAAAGTCATTCAGCCACTGGAGCATATAACCCCACCGCCGGTATCACCATTCCAGTCTAGTTTAGTTTGATTTGCGAAACTGGTTACCGACCCGCTCAATATGCGCTACGTTTACTATGCCTCGCTGTATACCATGTGGGCCCTGATTCCCGTTGGCACCCCGGACAACCGCGGGTGGTGGGCTGAGATGGCCAAGTTCCTGGAAGAGTGTCTCCTGGTTATTGAGTTTGGGGGTGATGACCGGTTCAAGCTCAAGAAGGTCAACCCTGTTGTGGATGAGGGGTATGAGACCGGGGATGGGAGTGGATGTGTGGGAGGGTTTCGGGGCTGTCTGGGGGATGAATACAGCGAGGATGAGGAGTTGAGTGAGCTTGATTCCGAAATGGAGGGGAGCGAGTATGAGGGCGAGGCTGAGAGTGAGATGGAGATGATCACTGATGACGAGGAACATATCACTGACGAGGGTGAGGTGGGAGAGAACGATTCTGCAGATGAGGAACACGTGCCGGAGAGCGTGAGTAGGGATCGCATTGCGGATGGAGATGTAGAAACTGGCAGGGAGCGTCTGCGTCTGGATAAGCATGGTCATGGGCAGCGGGACTTTGGATATCGCGCTTGGGCGCTCAAAAACCTTCCGAGATATGGTACGACCTTTCATTGGGATGATGAGAACGGGGAGCCGGCTTTCGACAACGTGCGATGTCAGCTGTGGCAGAAGGTTTGCCATGATCTTCGCGAGATCGAGATTAAGCATGGTGGTCGACTCTACATGAAGCCTGCTCTTGGGTTTCGCTGATTGCATGGCTCCTATTTTGGGAGGATGTCGTTTGGCACAGCGTCTGGATATCGGTGATCAGGGCTATTCAACTATTGGTATCGAGGAAGCTGTGGAGCTTTCGACTCGTATTCGACCGTTAGGGCTAGTCACTCCGACGGAGAGATCAAGGCACAACGGAAAGACGGGAGCTGGAACGTCTCCATATTAGTGAGTATGTCTCTTCTGTCCTCTTAGACTTACTCAGGAGTGATGGATGTATGTAATTTTTAATCTCAAAGATGACTACTAAATACTTGCCATTGCCTCAGTCAACTACCTACCCTGAACTACGGTAGCATATACACTTACTAGTATAGATACCCGGGAATAGTATCCAAAAGTCGAATATAGCCACTATTCAGTCCATCATCACAGGGATAGGACGCTCTCTATAGCTAACAAGCTTCTCCGGGGACTCTCATATACCAAGTCAAGATCGGTCATGTACGAGTATCTTGTAGCAAGAGCTAACGTATACAACAACCACCGACTATAATCCTAGTTCTAACGTCAACCGCATCCCACAATATAAGCACAAATTACATATAAAAGCTCCTTTTGCGTCATATACAACACACCATCCATAAAATATAGCCCCAAGGCCAGCAATATCACGTAACCTCCACAAACAGCACATAGACCCCTCTATCTAGCTCCAACACCTCACTCAGTACCCCACAATACCCACTAGATACAACATCTTCCTACCCAACCAACGTATACCCGAGCCTGAAACAAAACCAAAGCCCGACTACAACCTCAACCCCCCCCACACACACCCCGTACGTATCTGCACATACTCCCTCGCCCACCGTCACAGCGAACGCAAGTAGACCCATACAGAAGAAGGGAGACAGAGATGAGGAGAAGAGAGGAAGAGAGGAGAGGAGAGAAACGCACACCGCACAGACCCCCTATATTTATAATTCAACCCAGCAGCGCCTTACTAGTACCCACCAGCATGAAAAAGAACACCCAAAAGAAAGAGAAGAGACAGCAACCAACCGCACACCAGCCATGACGCAACACATTCAACCCACAACCACAGCATGCCTCTCCAGGGCATGTAAGCCAGAGTAGCTACCGGCGACTTAGCTACTAGCTGCTAGCTACCCGGATACCATCGCACAGACACACACAACTCAGCACACCATCATGCAAGAAAACAATCCCAAAGGTAGCCAGCCATACACGATATACATGATTCATTCATTCATCCATACATACCATACCATACCATACCATACCCAAGTCAGAGCAAAGTAACCCAGGTAAGATACGTCGTACGTAACTACTAGTAATTTAATTATGTATGTACATACATACATACAAGTAAGTAAAAAGCAAAAGGGAAGGGACAGGAAACAGGACTATTCGCTGCGAACGCACGGCCGCTTAGATGCCTGCACGTACAAGTACACACGTCCTGCATATGATACTACTAGTAGTATATCCCTGGTCAAATCCCGAATACCGGGATGCGGGAGGCATCGGGTAGAAACCTGAACGGCGTGATGGTGCAGTTTGCAGGTGGTCACTAATGTCGGCGGCTTATTTGGGGGTAGTGAGTGTGTTGGATCAGATTTGAATGGAGGCTATCGGTGTGGTGGTGGGAGGTTGGTTGGTAGTGGTTTGTTTACTTGGGTTTGTGGGGGGGTGGGATGGTGACACTTTGCATCTTTTTTTCTGTCTCTTGTTTTTATTTTTATTATTATTTTTTTTTTTAAAAAAAAAAATAGGAAATGCAGAAAATGAAGCTGTCATTTGGAATTCTCGAGTCATTGAAGGTCTGAGACGGCAGGGACCCTGACTATCACGGATTCAAGGGCGAAGATAGTTCATCGCTTAAACAAATAGGTATGATCCTCCTTGGGTGGTTACCTAGGTATCTACCTTTAGGACTTTAACGTGAGCGGGTTATTTTCCCAGGGCGTTGGGTATCGAAGGTGGCCTTTTGACAATTGCAATGCTGGGTCTAAGTTCCACGCGATGCGATTGGCCAGGAATTGGATTTCAGATATTTAAATTGTCTGAGCGCCGGCAACGATGTGAGGTATGTGTCGATCTCTCTAAGCGGCAGGTATGAGACTATTATTTTTATACCCAGACACCGGTGCGATCGGGCCCAAGAAGCTTTGACGGGATTGCGATGATCCTATAGATAGTATGTTGACGGGTTGGTTTTCTGGGGTCGATCGACATGAAGGTCTACTGGACTCAAGGGTGGAGGAATAATTAGCTGCATGCATGGTGAACTTTACGCCAAAAAGAAAAGAAAATAAAAAATAAAAAATAAAAAATAAAAAAATAAAAATACAGGAATTGAATTTGAAATTGACAGGAGAATAAAGATCCAAAATAAATCAATCAAATGGGTGGATCGTACTAACCACCTTGAGTGGCTGGTGCGTGGCTCCTCTCTTTCTGAAGTATTTGCCCTAGTTATCCCAAAGTACCAATCGAGTAATGAACTGATGGTTAGTGAGGAGTGGATCTCGTGGCCTGCATGATCCTTACTGACCCCCACAAACCTACCTTGCAGAAAAAGTTCCTTTCCAACCGACGTACCAACTAATGTACACCGACGGTTCCCTGCGCTGCAGGCTGACACTGCCGGAAACAGCACTAGTAATTCATTATCGGCGTGACGGTAGGGATAGGACGGGTTTGCTCGGCGATTTCTTTCTGATCCCACCCCTTCCCACCGTAGCAGGGTCGCATCCCCAAGAACTTGTCGGAAAACGCTAATCGCTTGATTTTCACGGCTTGGCGATCCTTCGTTCAAGTTAAGACAGGAAGATCTGCTGCGGGCGTCTCGGTGGTGGGGTGTGCAGATGGATGGTTTCCTGGTTTTTGGTCAAGCCCGAAGGGGAATTTCCGTGTCAATTAGTAAGTTACGCCCGATTTCTTAGTTAACTACCGGTTTCTGTCAATGTCAATAGTAGCACTTCTGTCGGTGAATTGAGGTCAATGCTACTCTACCTACCCTGTTAGTATATCACTCCTTCTTTTTCCGTAAATCAGAATCATGCTGGCAACTGCCATTACCAGGTTGTTCTTTTCTCCACCTGCATGACCGTTGGACCTTTTCGTGGTGTAGTTTCCTTCCCCATTACTCCGTAGTGTTATTCATCTGGGCCCCCTCTCTGAGACCTTTTCGGTTTCAGTTACAAAGTACATAATTCCCAGCCCTAAGCCAGACCCGGATCGTTATCATGGCTGGCCGCATTCTTTCGATCTCTAGAGTCTAGACATCAAATCACTTGATGAGGGGGGGGGGATCTTCGCCCGAGGAAATTCCGGGACCCGGGACCCGAGTGCCACAGCTGCTGAGCCACAGCGCCATTCACCGCCATGTGATAGATCGGATAGATCCCGACTGGCTTTCCCCCATCCACTTCAACCCCATGCTTCATGCATGAGCGATCGATCCTCTGTGTCACTGTCAGGAATCCTAGTAGGTCGGAAATGTAATATTGCTATCCTTCCTCATCCGTCTCGCTTGCATCCCGCACTGACACTGCAACGCAAGAAGAGCAAAGAGCGCGCTAGAACCGGTAAAGCCCAATGTAGACCCGCATACTAGTACGCTTCGAATTATCCAGAGGCTGAGGTGGCAAACTGACATCGGTGATTGATCGATCGACATGCCTCGTATCTGTCCCCAGTTGAAAATGAAGAATGAACAGCGCCACCCCCTCTACGGCCAGGCTCAGCCACACACCAGGATCGGTTGGAGCCACATACGACTACTAGCCCTGGTTGACCGACTCTCAGATGCAGCCAGCCCCAGTGACTTGTGAGGGAAAGGATCTTGAACGGGCCACGAGGCCGGCAATTAAGCGCTCCCAATCGAGTTGTTCCGCCCAGCCGGAACCAAAATTTAGGGTCCTCATGACGTGGTGACAGCGCGGTTTCTGTCACCGCTCGGTGTGTTCCGGCCTCGTTTCCAGGTCCACGGGTCGGCTTGCAATGGTCTTCCATGGCCATTCCTCGCCCCAGCGAGAACTTATTTGAGGGTAACTTTTGTCGCCCTGATTATTCAGTCGTTTTTGGTTGCCACTTCCTCCCTGCGCTGAATCTGACAGGATCTGCACTTTTAAAACCGGAGTTGTTACTAGTACAGTAATCGACGTCGCACGTTCCCTGGGAACCAGGATCGGGGTCAAATGTAAGATAACAAGGTTGCGGACAAGCAAACCGTGGTAATGCTTATGAGAGGGCCAAGTCTTTCCCTCCCCCTCCCCCCAAAAAAAGGAGGGGAACAAAGAAAAGGGGTAAAGATTGCAAAGGATTTGTCAGGACTCAAGAAACAGCCATTTCCAATCTATCAGTTAAATATTGACGAACCAATGTTCCGTTTTGTCTATCAACAATATGCCAAATCCAAAAGCCTTGATTAAAATAGAAAAAAAAAAAGAAAAAAAACTACGAAAAGAAAAACAGTCTAGCCCTTAATATGTTGCCATCAACCATACGCGATACTGTACATAGGATGTCATTGATGTTCGCCTTCATTGGCAGAATCTCGTCACAAAGGAAAGAAACGAACAAAACGAAAAAGAAAACCAGCTATGTAAAGAGCAGAAAACCCCAAAACAGGAAAATCCAAACACCTCGAATGCTCAATCATGTGTAAGTAATTATAGGAACTCCAAATTAGGAAAGAGAAGTCCGGTGGCCTGAGTGGTTTGAATCATTCCCAAGCGTCACGGCGCATGCTCATACCACTGCGGACTGCTTTCATGCAAAACGTAGGAATTGATTAGTGAAACGGTAGAGGGTATCAAGATGATCTCATCGATGTCACTCGGGTCATAGAGATAGCGATAAAAATTATTAAAGTCGGAAAAAAGAAGATTCGTCAACCTGATCTCGTACGTCTATTCGGTTTTGACAACCCCTGTCCCATAAATCATGATGTGCTGCATATGCCTCGTGAGAAAAAAGGAGAGGGAGTTGGCCCTCTCCTTGAATAGCCAAGGGTTTCCGGATAAGATAAGGCTCGGTGGGGGCAACGTCGATAGAGGCAGAACAGTCATGATCGCTCACCTCGCCGAGGCTAGCTGGCTGGGGGATGGCATAGATTCTGAGGAGGCATGTTCCACATCGCTAAAGGGGGATTGGCGTTGGGAATCGAGATCACTTCCACCAGTTCGCATCTGGTTCCGGAGAGCAGGTAGCTGTCGCCGTCTCGCATTGATAAACCAATTGCTGATCTGTACAATCTTGTTAGTACGGAGATATGAGTTGTATGCACAAGATATAATTACCTGGCTAATAGTGAGCCCGGTGCGGGTCATAAACATTTGCTTATCCTCCTCGCTAGGATAAGGATGGTCCAAGTGTTCATGAAACCAGGCACGTAAGATATCAGTGACTGGCTTGGGCAGGTTCCCCCGCCTACGTTTGTTCTTGGAGTCGATCGGATCACCCAAAATGCCGAAGTTCGAAGGTTGAGTATGCGACAATCCCTGCGGGGATGTCTGCTCGGAATCGCTATGGTAGGCCATTGGGTAAGGATAGGCCATCTGGTTATGTATGACAGCCGGTCCATTGTAGGCATCTGTGCCACCTCTCTCACCCATTGGCCGAGGACGATTGGCTGAAGAGAAACCAGGCGCGCCGGCAGGTCTCCCCCGAAGTTCCTGTGTGGTAGGCCCAAAGGGGTCCGGTCTCGAAAGCCCTCTGGAATCCGGGAAAGGGACAGTCGATGCATTCAATCCCTGTTGGAGATCTCTGATAGGCGGCAGGATAGGACTGGGACCACGGGAAGGGTAATGTGGTGTGTTCCGGGACAGCTGGGGCTGAAAATGACCGAAATCTCCAGATAAAGGCCTGGGGTTGGAAGTCATATCACGGCTTGCTGATGCGGGGCGCTCGCGCGAATGTTGCCGAGCACTAAGATAGGAAGTCGACTCAATTTCATCGTGAAGGTGAGGGGGGAGTAGCTAATAATGGCACGTTAGTCACTACATTAAGACAGGTGTCGAATTTGATCTGGGTATGATTCTTGAACTCACCTCTCTGAAGGAGGGAAGGACCTGAGTATGATCGGCCTCCAGCCCACTCGCATATGAGATGGCCATTTTCTCAGAACCCTTGCCCAATTCACGGGGCTGGGACATAGAAAGGAACTGTCGTAAGGGCGCAGTATGCGAATGGATAGGCGAAAACCTCACTTGACCCCGTAGTAGTCACAAAAGAAGGCCAGGCTCGGAGATATGAATAACCACACAATAGTATAGCCGGCCTGCGGCTCCGACGATAAATATATAACCCGAATTATTGGGCTATTAGGCTATGGGGAATGATTCAGCGAATAACGCCGTTAAGATCAGAGATGCGATAGTGTGGGTGGTTACGGAATGGACGATATAGTTTCCGGGGAATGAAGGAAACTGCGGGCAGAGTGATAGAAGAATGTAAAGGAGGGGATTTTAAGGTATTGAAGAGAAAAACGAAGGATAAGCGTAGGCGACGAGCGGAAAAGATAACCTTATAGTGATAGGAATCCTCGAAAGAATTTGGAGAGGATTAGAGGAGGCATGGGCGAACAAGTAATATAATAACAATTATACTTACCAGGAGCTGAAATAAGAGTAGCTTGACATTGCCGCACACGATGACGATGGAGACAGCTGAACCAAGGTTATGCAAGGGAAGGAGGGAGGCAAGCTCAACAATTGGATCTGGGTTAAGTGGATCAGATCTCTCTTTCAGAAAAATAAATTAAAAACTAGAAACCAAAAAAGAAAAAAAGGTGTTGCTCGGATTTTCCTTTTCATTTTTCCTTCTCTCCCCCAATTTTTTTTCTTTCCTTTTTTTTGTTTTTACCTTTTTTTTTTCCCATGTGTATTTTTAATATTGGGCTCGCCCTTTCTTTCCCTTAATATGGAGTATTGCTGACTGAATCATGTACCCTATACAAAAATTTAGTTGCAAAACTAAGAAAAGGGAATCAAGTAAATAAAAATAACGAACCCCTTCTTCAGTCGCTACCGCTTTTGATGTTGCACGCTGCTTTCTCTGAGTATCCAGCATGACAACCTGTTGTACATAGAAAAATAAATATATATATATTTTTTTAAAGAAAAAAAAAATAAAAGAAATCATAAATGTTATGGAAATAAATAAAACAAAAGATCGAAAGAAATCTTTGGTACGCCAGTCAATCACGCTCCCCCATAAGCAGTTCCATATCGACTATGCTATCCATGGAAAGAGGCAACAGCAGGGATCCAAGCAAAAGTGACGATCGTGGTGGGAGTGGGGACGAGCCACAAACTACCGTCGACCGTCACTCCCTCCGTCGGTATCCAAAGGCATGCACAGGCTGAGGGAAGGGGAAACGAGAAAGAGGGGCCCGTCCCAAGAAAAAATTAATTGACGAAAGAAAGTTTTACGATTTATCAAAATTGAATAATCCATCTCTTAGTTAATTTAATTCAATTTGCACTGGGCCCTATCAGGTCAGCCCATTCTTAAGGTTGTCTTGACAGATGGGTCTGAGGGATCTGGAAGCGACTTACCAGCCTGCAGATACCAAAGAGAAAACCTAGCCGGTAAAGAAGGGGGGGGCTTTTCGGGTCCCAGAAAAAAAAAAGGAAAGGAAAAGGGAAAGCAATCCAAGACAGAACAGATAACCAGAATATCCGATCGTGCGCTGGGTAGGTGGCGTTGCAGAAGAACAGTTCAGAGCAATAAACACTGTACCTAGTATGGTGTCAACTGTCTTCTCCGGAACTACCTAGGTAGAACTATCCATCTGCCTGTGCAAGTAGTAGCTTCATAGGAATCCCGTATAGATGTACTCCGCTTGTATGTATGTATCTTCGTATGTATTTCTACGTGTATGCATGAGATTTCATCTATTGCCGCCCTATATCCCGGAATGGGGTAACGTCGAATGCCACAACTATTGCTAATCTCAAATTCATCGCGATCGCATTGCTGCTACCTCGAACCTAAAATATAATATCACAATATGCCTCCAGGGCCTATGTATCGATCAGGCTCGTTCGATGTTTTCTTACCGTCATGGTTATAGAGTCTTGTGAACTTTTCGCAGTAAGTAAAACACGAGATGACAGCATCGCTAGAATTAGGGCCGCACTAAGCCACAAAGCATGGCTGAAACTTCAATCCACTGTCCCAAGAAGTTCATGACTAGCGGGCTTCCAGAAACGAGCTAATGGCTTAGTTCTCGTTTTTCGAAACACCGCGTCTGCTATACCAACTTGGGTTAAGTGTTCGCTGAATGACATTGTGCCCCCAATGGGCATGTGTAACTTAGTGGTGCTCCGTAGTATTGGTCACACCAGTGGCGCAAATCTGTTTGTGCTTGAAGCTATACCCACCCGAAGTATCGAAATGACCGTCCGACATTATGATCAGGGTGGAGAAAAATAAAGAAAAAAAAAACACACTAAATGGAACAACGTACGAAAGCAGAAAATGTGTGAACATGCCACTTGAGTCAGGTAAATGGACAGGAATAGACGGAAAAATGTTCCATCACAAATATGCGGTTCGCTAATCCCAAGCGAATATTCGGCTCTCGTACCAAGCATGAAGGGCCTAATGGTAAACCCGAGGAAATAGATTCGTAATTCTAGGACGGCCCCTTAGGTATTACTTACTATTATCAGTCCAGTGCAGCCGACAGGCGTAAGGAAGCAAATAACTTTCTCACAGAGCAGCGGTCCGGAGCAGGAATGGCTGTAAAGTCTAAAATAAGCCCAAGGGCTAGGAAGAATATAGAGCAAAGCTGGTCGAGCGGGTACAGAGCATTTAATATTTCCAGAAATAAATATGTGAAAAGAAATCTAGACAAAATTTAGCATACAGGTCTCCATTGAAATCCATTACTCTAGAGTAGGCTTAAGAGAAGGGAGGGGAAAGGGAAAAGGGAGGGAGAGAAAGACAAAATAAAATAAAGAAATGAATTTGTTTTTTTTTTAAAAAAAATAAAGGATAAAAAAAAAGGCGCAGCAGAAGTAAAAAATAAAAGAAAATAAAATAAATCCAAGTGGTAGGAGATCGGCTGTCCCTCGCTGGGTTGGATCCACTGGTGGGCATCGCTAGTTGTGTCAAGGACGCGGAGGGTGAGTAATGGAGATCACAACAACATAGCTTATACTAGACAGTAAGGTGCGTTAGGCGAATTGTGTAGCAATTATGTAGGGTGATGTGAACACTGACGGCAATGGCTGCCGCTCCCGCATCTCCCGCTGCAAAGCAGTTCATAACGGGCATGTTCGATCGGGATACTCGTTGAGATATCACACCGGGTACCAGCGAGTGTCACTGACAGGCGAACAGAGTTTAAACCCGACAGGGGGCAAGGCTGTGTGAGTTGGTTGACAGAGAGCTAAACCTAAGATTTTCATTCAGTCTTGGCTTGTTGACAAGATATGTACCAACTTCCAGGCCAGGGATCTGATCGCCGAGGTGCTCTTCGTGAAACCCCCACTTCTTCTTCTTCTTCCTTTCGCCATGGGCTGCAATCGAGGGTGTCCAACTTGGATCCACGTCGGTATCCAGCTGCCGTCACTGTACGTCAGATCTTTTTCAACCTAAAACAAGGGCCGTTTTATTCTTTTCTTTTTCTCTCTCTCTTTGTCGAAGAATTCTCCCGGGGTTGGATTTGTGTCTTTTCTGATTTCTATATATAGTGCATCCCCCTTTCAATACTTAAGAGTACTAGTACCTTGCTCAGAAGGGACGGAGATTTATTGCAATAATTTCCATCTTTCTGTAATTAGAGCATTTTTTGGGTTGCTAATATTCACGAGATCAGGTGCAGAATCAGTACAGTACAGTACAGCAAGCGTGCCCCTCCCAGGAGGTGTGACATGAAAACCAGGAAATCACAGGTACCTAAACTCACCAGCTCATGCGAATGAGAAGGCGTAGTGGCTGAATATGATTGGTGTGACTACCTATTAATATGCAAGATCCATTGCCCCGTGCATATGACATCTCAGGTCGTCGCCTAGGGGGGGTAAGAGGGGAAAAGTTGACGTGCCGTCATCAAGAGATGGTAAAAAAAAAAAAAAAGGTGTTGATTAATATCGGATAACACTCGGGAGCTGGGCTGCCACATAGGGTTTCGGAGTGCGAATATGACAACATTAATCAGAGAGATCGTTTGACATTGGCCCTACACCACGAGGGATTCCTCGCCCCAAACTTCGGGTTGCCTGATCGATGGATCAGCCGAACTTTAAGGTCCATATTTTAAAGGACAACCACAGGAATTGCATGAGATGACAGGGACCCGACTGGACTCAAGGATGGGCCATTTGTCACCCTTATCTTAGTAAGTAACATAACTTTACTAGCGAGACGTTAACCGGTTGTGGAAGCCGGAAAGGAGTCGATGTAACGAACGAACGAACGGAGTACCTGCGTGGGACAGTTCCCGATATGGTTCCAGTTCAGTTCATCGAGCGATGCGACCAGGCCCACGAGGCCTTCTTGAGGGCGAAGCTGAAAAATGGAGTTGTGATGGAGATGAAATAATGAAAGTAGGATCCTTAGCGCGCGGGTTCAACTTGGTTCACCACTCACAGGGTCATGGCGTGCTCCACTGGCATAGACGATCGGAAAGCCGCCCATCAGACAGACCCGAGCCATTGGTTCTTCTTGTTGGGAGATTGCGGTTAGGCTGTGACACGATTACAGTACATGGTACTGGGAAAGAGTTCGGTGGATGTCACTTGTCAAAAGCCTGACTTTCCCGGGCAAGGATCGACCTCATGCATGTGCGCTAATCCGCTCCCTTTGGCATATTCATGCCTGAGGAATACAAGTCATGTCGTCGCCCCCCAATCATGCGTCACATATCAGACTCTGTAACACTTCTCGAGTCATTTGTCCAGGAGTAATGGCCTGTCGGTCCAGAGGGGGTTATTTTTCTTTGTTCTTCATCCCCTGTTTCATTACTCTCCCAGATCTGGAACCCGTCTGTCAGCCCCATGTCAATGCCGAGACTGGATTTGAAAACCTAGGTAACAATTTGTCCGGGTGGATGGATCTAGGGTTAGTCAAAAACTTAGCAAGATCAGCCTGGCTCGGCATGTCTCCGTCAATTCAAATCCGATCCCAAAGGATTTAGGAAGATATTAAGCAAGGTTTTAGTTGATGGTAATAATTTCCGGACTGTTATCTCAAAAGAGGTTCGCCCACTTACTCGAGACGGTAGAAACCCCGGAAGCATACTTTGGTTCAACCAGAGAAACGGAAATTGAATCCTCAATAGTTTTATTTTTATTTTTTTCAACCACTCGGTTGATCAATCAACAAATAAGCTTCAGCCGAACAATGCCGCCAGTCATATTCCTGGTCTGAAAGGAGCAGCCCTCGTGGCTAGGTACAAAGTAAAGTTAGGTAGATTTTCGCTCATTATGGATGATTTGTCAAAATCTTTGACATGACCAGGAACAGACACGTAGCTCTTGAAAGCAGCTACAATAATGCAGACAGGCAGTTTGGGGAATCGATCTCCTTCTTAGAATATTGCCCTGGTTGACCTCACTTTCCTTTTCAGAGAGTATATGTGTAGACCTCGTTAGGTTCCAGGAGCAATGAGCCCTCTCAGTAGTACGAAGATACTGATATATGTCCGAGAGTTGTGAATGGCTTCTTTTACCAATCATAACTGCAGGTGACGTACGAGACTGTGTCAAGGGGAATCGCGAACAGGCCAACGCCACTGGGGAGGGAGGGGTCTCGCACCAATACTTTTCTACCAACACACGGAGGAAGAGAAAACCCCTTTGAAAAAATCCCTACCCTCTGGGTTTAGCGTGCCGCTCCCTATCGCCAGACAAAGATCGTGCAGGGATGGAACAAGGGCGGCGATCAATGCTCGATCTCGCAGCCCCAACCAGAGATTGCATTCCCCCGTCACCGTCTGACGCCCATAATGAGGAACCTTGTGGTAGAGGCTCTAGACCCATTGGTTGGTGGATTCTGGTTATATTTTTACCTCCCAATACGAGTTACGGAGTCGGCAGGGAACCATTAGTGCTATCGATATACGTAAACCTCTAAACCGCCTTGAGAAGTTTGTGGCTGACTTCTCCATATTGTGGCGCAGGCTTTCGATGGGACCTGCCACCAAGTCACGATGGACGGAAGTGGCCGGCTGCGGCTGGAATTTGTCATTGCACGGTCTGGCGTGTCACTAGTCAGTCTCTCTCACATTTTGACTCTACTAGTTCCGGGGGCCTGCTCTGGTTCTGGGTTTTGGCGGTGGGCTCCAGTGGACCCTCCGCCCATATCGATCTTTTTCCGTCCTGTCACCGAGCATTTTCATAGGATAACCAAAACAGGTGGCTGTCCCTCGCCTTTTTCTCTTTTTTCCCTCGTCTCCGTTTCTCCTTAATGGTTCTCCTTGTACCGAGGACGAAGTCGCCATGTGGGATGGCGTTCGTCTCAGATCTCGGATCCGAATCGTTGTTTACCATGGTAAAATGAAGTTTGTCCACTGCCGGAGATTTCGAAACTCTCCTGGGACATACTGACATCATCCAGGCTATCAACTGTCTCACACGAGCCCACGAGTCCCGTAATCGATTGAAAATTTCCGAAGTTTCCCCAATATCTGTATTACTATCTTTCGATAGTGTGAGACTCTATTGCATAGTCTCAAACCTAGCTCTCCAACTTGTTACCCACAGATGTCCCCCTCGCTTCTCAATGCTTTCTAGAACAGTGGGGTAGTAGTAGCCTTTGGTGCGACATTGCGAGTATCTGGGTAGCGTTTACGAACAGTAGTTCATCGCACTCCGTATACATCCGCGGATGATCGACGGGTGATTACCTTGCAGGAGCGTTGTCCGGCTACCTTCCTAACTCAGTAATAGCCTTCGCCCCATGTCCTTACGATATACTTTGTTCTATTGTATGTTCGGCATATCCTAACCCTGAGCACTATTGACAATCTAGTGATCCGAATGGCGAAATCTGCCCGGTTGATTGTATTAAGGTTCGAGATGATCTGCCATGTGGTTTGAACAAAGAAAAATCTTTCTGTTCCTGTGTAAGCAATGGTCGCGATGACCAATCATTGCAGATTGTGTAAAGATCAAACTTTTCAAATGTGTGACGATACTACTAGTACTAGTAGTAGAGCACAGTAGTAAAAGACAGGAGCCAAAAATGAAAATAAAAATAAAAATAAAACCCTGACAACCTCCGCTACTCCGATGTCATACTTTGGGTCAGGGGTAGAAAATGCTCAAGTTTTTCACCTGCAACAGTTTCCAGGTTTTGCTTCCTCTTCGGTACCTCGTACGTTTGGTTCTTGTTCTATCATGAAACTCCTCCTTACGAACAATCCCCATCTGACAATCTTTGTAGCCACGTGTTTTTGCAAATCCCATATCGAAATAGTACATCTCCCATAGTTCTCTGTGGAGTTTCCGACATGTTACGCGACAAAACCATAAGATCCACGCGAAGTTCGGTTCCAGGCATCGGTAGTCCCCATAAGCCTTACTAATTCCATCAGTAAGGGGATTGGATCGTGTCTTCTTGGTAATATGTACGACAATGAGCACTCACATGAAAGATGCAGTAGCGAAGCTCGCTTCGAGGTTTGCTGCCTATCTTAATCATGGAGCCAATAACCCACCTGCATACAGAGCAGGAGGTGGCGATTTATTCCTATGTGGATCACGATGCTGTCGAAGTAGGATCTCACGACAACTTATACTCTTAGAAGTCGCGTATTATCATTCATACACGGGATCATTTCAGTCCGCTGTACGGAGCACATCGCATCGCCTCTGCATGCGATATCAACCTGGGGCTGGAATTAGGTTGTCTCATGACCGACTGTGCCATGGTCCTACTCTCCATTCCAGGCCATATCAAACGACGAAACCATGCGCAGCAGCATTAGCGACTTGTCGTGCATGATACATACAATCTAAGCTCCAGCGACATATTGTCCAACGCTCAAAAACATCCCGTTTTCAAATACTCAAAACACTAATGTAGGTTCTATCTTTCTAAATAAGGATTCCTTGTAGTGCGAAGGTACCTTATTGATGGCTTCAAAAGGTGACTTTCTATGCCCCAGGTTCCTAGGGGGCGAATTGAAGTAGCATACCTGAGAAGGGTTTACTATTTACATATGTCTTCTATAAGTCGCAATACTTGCAGGAAATAGCTACCTCTATCTACGGTGGTTTCATAAATGCGTTACCCTAGTTTGATATGTTACCGTGTCGTGTCTCATTGCCCCCCCCATCCCCTACCTGCTCTGTTCCTATCACAATTAAGTACCTTTAATTCCTCCAATATCCCATCTATGGGTGCTCCCTTGCCTCGATCTAGGTTATCTTAAGACATACGATAGCAGAGCAGATCGCTATCTTTGCAGGGAGAAACATACTACGCCACTCGGCTCCTTAATCTGATAGTCGGAAATCACTCATGCACTATTGTCATGGAATAGGGTGAAAGGCGAAAAAGTATTCCAAATATGTATTTATTGTAGGTCTACAGAGGTGGAGAAACAGATCCGTAATTGCTTGTTACCTTTGTCTTTAGTGTGAATGGAAGAGCTTCGAAAGCCTGCAACTCGTCGTCATGTTGTACCAATGGCTAAAGGACACATAGCAAACAACACTACTAGCTTTGACAAGGGGCTCAGGGTACTAATGATGGTGCTAAAAATGTAACGCTCCGAATACCAGAACGTATGTTGTCCAAGCTGCGTATTAAATTTGCTCGACACGTAGCTTTGGCTCTAGGTAAAGGCGTCCTCTGCTAGTTTGTCCATCGTTCCCAGTTGGATTGGTCAATGCGGAAATACGGAGTAGAAATATCTGGCCTAGTGTATTCAAAGGCGGAATCTGTTTGATTCTGTCATGGGACTTGTCAATAGGATAGAATGCTACCATATACTAGATCTTATGTCTACCATGGCAAAATGATATCTGAGAAGCGAACAACTTGTTGGATTCTGCCTTGCTTAATATATATAGCTTTGTTGAACAACTCACAGTGCATATTCCATAGCTCAAGTCAACAGAGTTATTTGCAACATTACTCACTAAGCATTGGTCTGCTATCATGCTGTTTAACAGTCTGTTCGTAAGTTAGTACTCTATGTTATTATTGCCAGTTAAACATTTATGCAAAACTTGTGTGCCACAACTCGACATAGATGCAAATAACAAGGCGAACGTTCCAAACCTAGAGATAGTAGCATCCAGAGCTCAGTTGATACATGATAATTATCTACTCATATCGCTATGTAGGTTTTAATCTCCAGGAAATTGGTATGTACGTCCTTGTCCTTCTTACTTCGGACTTCTATTCTAAGAGGACAAGGTCATATCTCCGAGAACATTAATGATATAGCTTTTCATATGCTACTGCGATACTTTATATACTCGATATCTTCAGAAAGCCATTGATACCCACGCTCAAGGGGTATGTCATACATCCACAGAGCTTCCGCGTCCTTCTCTGTCAGTAAGCCTGAGCCTATCTACAAGCCCAGTAGACCAGTTCTTATCTTTGGGCCAGGTCACTCGCAGTTATCTGAGTAGGGTAGCATTTGACACAATTCAAGAAGTGGCAGGAGTGGCGTGTGGCATCTATAATATTAGGTGAACTTCGTTCGGTCACCGTACACCGTACACCTGGAATAATCGACATATAAGCACACACCTACGTGTAGAGCATTAATCTTGGATTATTGTGCGGCTATCAAACATAGGCTGGGGCTTGCCATGATCAATATGGCTTTGGGTAGCTATTGAACTATTGGAAAGCGGGCTGCGCAAGTCTACTAGATATCAGAAAGGTAGGAATGTTCTGGTAGCGTGAGCCCGGTATACGTACAGAGAGAATTGAACACAAAGTCTGATACTTTTAGCAACTATGACGGCGTGCCTAGGTAATTTGTCTGCAGTGCAACTCGTTAGCTGTCGAAATTCTAGGCAGGGTTCCCTGGCCAACAGCCAAATTACCATGGACATGGAGGGCAATCTATGTCGTATGGTCCCGAATAGATGTTTATATTATTCTCGCGAGAGAATCTTTGTTTAATTGAATAGTGTAGGAACAGTGGACTAGACCGAGCTGGAGCCAAGTGATGACGCATGTTTTTCAATGTTAATCAGTAGCCATTAATGATTAGTTCCAGGATGAGGATGAACAACGAGCCAGATGACTACTGTGATATTATCTCTCTATATCATTTTTGTCTTGATACATAGTGTACTCCTTTCCTATGGTGATATGCAGCCGCTATTACCGAGCCCCAGGGGTATAGATGTTCCAACCACAAAGCGAACTGCTTGCAAAGGATAGAATATACAACCGAGGTCTTGGTACATTCAGGCCTCCTCCATGATGCCGGGTACCTCATGTGGGAACTCAGACGTGTATAGAGTGGAGCTATGAATGAAGAAAAAGGGCCTACAGGGCTGATCTATCTTCGCAACATTCCCACCGGTACGTACACCAATGTACTGGAGCCGGTATGGTGACCAAATGTCATGCTAGATGCCCAGTTAGCGCATGCTGTCTGCTCAATTTCATGGAAGGAATTCAAAAATGTTCTTATCTGGATGTCAGCTATAACTATGAGTTCTTGAAAGTCCAATCTTGGGAAAACTCCTGAGCGCTGTTCCATCCTGAGAAGCCTTCAACTAGAATGTCAAATATCAGACATGGGTCTTCTTGCTGTGTGCCTCTCCAATGTTACATTTTCGATCGATCGGTGTCTAGAGGAACAAGACCGGTCAACACCGCTGACTTCCAAAAGAAACAGGGAGAAATCAAGCAAATCTGCTAGATGTTCGCAACGGTGGGGTATCTCCTGTAAGTGTAAGCAGTGCTGCCTGAGTGAGTCTGTTCTGATGGCATAAGGACGCTACTCCACGGGAGCATCACGAACCTGTTATGTAATAAGAGCGCCAAAGGGAACCACCAAGACTCCTTCGCTTTGCCACTTTTATACCTGTGACTCAGGTTGGAGGACATTCGTAATGACCTAATATATTCGAACTACCTATTTCATTGAGAGGATCACCAACCGGGACGATCTAGGGCGTCCTGCGGCATTCTCAATCAATCAGCTTCGAGATCAAAGCTCAAATCAGGCTGGTTGATCGACAGCTCAGAAGTACTGATTCAAGCGAGCATGACCCCCTGCCATAAGCTGTATAGTGATGTCAGTTGAGGGGAAACCAGGGTCGTTTCTCCGCAATGAATACATGGCGCATACAATCTCCAAATTGCTGATGCGACGGAAGTTCGACTAGTGTCTCGGAGATATAAATGCCATGGAACGTAGTTTCTTAAAGTTTAAACCATTAGTCATGTCTCAGTGAAAATGGTCATTCTAGACGATGTATAATGTTGAGCACATGCAGCAACAGGGCTGAAACGCTCTATCAATCAAACCTGGGGTTAGCTCAATATACTCAATTTTTCTGTGTCATGGAATGGAACGTTACCCCAAGAGCGCTTGGCAATCTGTAATCACTAGGAGTCAAAGTGGGAGCAGGTATCCATCTGTGAAGTTGTGACAGAAGCTTGGGAGATACCATTAGAGAGGTACGGAGGCTCATGCCTGAGGAAGAAATGCAGGGAAACATGGTGCGGAATCATGTGCGCCGTGGTTGTTCTTCCATGGACGTGCTGTGCTGCATCACGCTTCATCACTTCATTATCCTTGCGCCCCTCCCCCCACCTAATTTCATCAATGCGACCAGTCCTATCTAGATAGACTTGCCTTTAGCACAAAAAGAACACGGCCAGGTATGCCTTATGGCTTCTGATTCTTTGGGTTTCCGATGAGTCTCCAGCTCGTCCTATGGCACCCGACACCCGCGAAGATACCAACGCGCGGTTCACTTATCCGAAAATGATTCTAGGGCTAGAATGGACCTACATCCGAGCGACCCGTGCTCCTCGCCGAATAGTATGACCGAGAAAGGATCCCTACGGCGTGAAGTCAAAACGGTGCTTGATTCCGTGATATATTAGAACCGCGATTTAACGCACTAGTCATTAGCGCAGAAATTATTATCCTCGTCTTCGCTCCTGTGAAATTTTCCGAAAGCAGAAAAGGATGGCGAAACTAGCAAAGATTGACACATAATTTCCTCCCTCCAACTAATCAGTTAATATAGATAGATGCAGGTACGATATTGTGATACTTGATAAGAATGGCGATTGCAGACTACGGGCTACGTTTGGATTTCGGGGATATCCGAATAATCCACATCCGGGTCGTCAATGATATGATATCTTCCTAGTCGCCCATAATGCAGAATTCTGATTCGGCATCCTGGCAAATGTTTATTACTGATGGTTCAAAAGCGTCGCCCAATGATAACATGTGAGACACGTTATATCCGATGCAACCGTTCTATCAAGCCGGTGGAGTCCTCGACTGCTTCAATCGCCAATGGTGCAGATCAGGTCCTCGTACTGAACCGTGTCCAAACCACAAACGGGATTAGCCTGAACGGGGACCTGCTTGGCATGAACAACGCACGATCGAGGATTGGCTGTGAATCGATCATCCGCTAAGAAAGGGCCCAGTTCGTGCCTTTTACGTTACACCCTTGGCGTACGCTATCCTCGAGTACCTTGACCTGATGTGGTTGGCGAAATTTCGGTAGCATGTGAAGAAACTGGGGCAAGATAAATGAATGTGCGTCTTTTTTCCCCCCCTCAACACCCCTCCGGCTAACATGGCTGGGACGAATGCGCTTTGTTCCTGAAAGGGTCTAATGCCGGAGAAATTGCGGTTTGGCGTGGCACTAAAATTGCTTGACACACTAAACTTCTTGAACGTCGAGTCGTTAAGGGAGGAGAGGCCAAGTTGGTCAGCAACGGTCAGATCACCGAATGTTGCCGGAGATTGAAGGGCTCTGAAAGGTTGCATCACCTCCGCTCATCAATACAGTCAAACAGTGTTAGCTCAAAGTTTGATTCTACGTTCCACATTCTCGATGGGCGGCGGTGAGTACCGCTGAGAAGGTATACCCCAAGCCAAGCTCCACAACAACGGGTGGATGGCCACTTCAACTCTGCGGTTGGAATATCCGAAATCCCAGCCTTAATAGCACTACAGTCATTAATTAATATAGTGGTTCCGCTTTTGTGCAGGGATGCAAATCCCTGACAAGAAGCAGATGACTTGGGATGAATTGTAGAGAGCCACTCCTCAACGGCCGTGCCTGACGAGCATCAGACCAGCGGTCAAGGGTATCGCGAACAGAACTGCAGCAATGCCCTGATTTTGTTGGCTAAGAAACCTAAGTGCGGGTGGCAGAACACTATCATGCCACTATGCAAGAACCAGGAACAAGCCCGTGGGTAACCGTTGGGCCAGGGGATCAAGGTTGCATTGCAGGATTGGCTGTTTGAAGTAAAGAAAAAAATCTTCAAGCAAAAGCCAGTTTATACGGGTTTATAAGGCAATCGCGCGTATCCTATTGCCTATGCTTCGAAGGATCTGATATCTCATGATCTGCGTGATCGGCTTTCCTCCTATCTTAGATCACCCGGGCTTCTTCAAATCAGCAACGACGCTCAGACATGTCCCTGAGAGGTGATCCGGATCATACACGAGAGAACGCGGAAGAGACAAATTAAGGATGAGCGAAAAAAAAAAAAAAAAACGGTTGTTCCTGAATCATAACGAATGAGCAAAGGTCAGACACACCTTCTACTTTGGGGGTGTATGCCCGATCGCAATCTTCAACCCGCCATGATAAGAGACACGCTATCGACAAATCACCGGAGGTCACGATTAGTGACAGTCCTTAGCTAATTTCAGGTCGGCGTCAACCTTAGCAACCCAATCCAACCCCCTCATGGAAGCGGGACTCCCTATGGAACCGGCTTACATCGGAGGCGCAGCTGCAATGGCGCACGTCAATCAACCCCTCTCTTGTTGCAGTTCCTAGTACGCCAAACCACCCTTTCTATTCTTCTAGAAACAGCACCCTAGGGACTCGGATCTGCACGGATTGGCTGAAATGCTCCGATTAGTTCGCATTTACCCCAGGTCAAAATGGATAATCAATCTAAGGAGCCTATTTCGTCAGCTGCCTGTGAGCTAGCACAATCTCCTCTTCACGCCCGGCCGTGGGCTGTTAAAAGGGTCAATTCCCTCCCCACCTGTGTGGATTCTCAATGATTTGCACGGGACCTGACTTGGTTTCCACAATTTTTCTTGTTCTCAGCTTGTTTTGCCCGCCGATTATTCATTTCATCAACGCGACAAGCTACATCCGTAGTCTGATGTCATGACTAGAACTACTGTTGAACCTATCAAATATGAGGCTCCTTCGTGGGAGCACAAGAGCGTGCATGTGTCCGACGACCATAGAAGAATCATCCCTAATGTCGGCGACGACGCGACGCGCCCAAAGGGCCGTATTCGACGTTCAATGACCGCTTGTAATACTTGCCGCAAGCTTAAAACTCGATGCGATCTTGATCCACGAGGGCATGCATGCCGGCGGTGTTTATCTTTAAGGTCGGGTGCCACCGCTATCCACTTTACCGAATCTCTTACGTCAAATTGGGGGATCCCATGTCCTGCCAAGACCAAATAAGCCTTCCTTGGGTACTAATGTTTCTATAGAATCGACTGTCAGCTCCCTGAGACAAGTGAGCGCTTTCAAGACAGTACTCCAATGTGGTCAGACGCAACGACAGCTATCCCCTCCATTGAAGAGCGTCTCACTTCCCTCGAGAGGAGTATGAGAGAGATGACCGGCATGCTCCGGCAAATTTTGAATCAATCACCAAGCGTCTCTAATATCTCTGTACCTCCATTGGCTCGGAGTGTTCATACGGAAGACACAGCCTCCGTTGAAGGAAGCTCGTTCGGCCCTTTCCTACCTAAGCCCGTTCGGTTAATTCAGGACCTCCAATCTGAGTTCTTTGGGGAGACAAACCGCCTTCCTGTTGAATCCCCTTTCTTGGGCAACAGCTTTGAGAAGGGTATCTTAGATTCTAAGCTATCTCTCAAGTTGGTACAGCTGTATGATCACTCATCGCATCCATCTGCCTCTATAGCTGCTAATGCTTGAGCTAGATTTGTGGATAATTTCGGTCCTTTAGTGTCCATAAATAATCAGTCCGACTTCCACAATGAGATGAGGAAAACCGATTCATTACTATATAGCACTGCCTGTCTGCTAGCCTCCCGATATGTGCCAGGCATACCAACACCGATTCTCCATGCCATGAACCTCCAGGTTCGCCATAAGGCAGTCAATCTGTTGTGGGAGAAACCGCCTTTGAAGTACGAATCACTCCAGGCACTCGCCCTTCTTTGTCTATGGCCAGCGGCAGGCCAGAAGGAATTTCCCATAGATGGCTGGTTACTGAGCGGGACTGCAATCAACCATGCCCTCGTCTCCTTTGACTTCCTCAATCATGTGCCTTCAGAGCTTCTCATTGACAACGACATGGCCGCTCAGTTGCGACTCTGGAACGCTTTCTGCTTGACACAGTTACAGTAGGTACAACATCTCAGGTTTTACTCAACCCTGCTAATGCAGCAATAGTTTCGCTGTTGGCAACGCACGTCCATTCCATTTACCACAGAGATATCTTGATTATTGCCCACGACTTCTCGAGCATCCCGCTGCAACGGTTGAGGATGGCAAGGTCGTAGCAGAGATTCAGCTGTACTTGATCACTTTGCGACTCCAAGCCAACGAACAACGCATGCGATTCGCGGATGTTGAGTACGAAGAGATTGAACGGTGGAAGGTTGAATGGGCTCATCTCCTTGGTAAGGCTAAGCTATGAGAACCAATCTCATATAAATGCTAACCATCTAATAGCTGGTGATGAAAATTCAACATTTGAGCTTAGTCTGTGGTTTTGTCAGATCCTCTTGCACCGGACAGCAATGAGGTTCCAGGCGGAGTCCGAAAGACTCACATCGGAAATTCTCCAGGGGTCGCGCTTGATCATCTCGAAATTCCTGCAACTCCGATTCGTCACCGCACTGAGAGTGGTTGATCAGGCATACTTCATCGTCGGTTATGCCGCTCTAAATCTTTGCGACTTCAACTTCCTCGACCCACTCATCGACCAGATCCAGATGTTTCTGCTGCATCTGTCGCCAAACGAAGACCACATCGCATACCGGTTTTCGTGCATGATAGCCGAGTTCAAGCGTCGGTGTGCCGAATGCAACGACCCTTGCAGCGCAGTCGATGGTTCTCAGTGCTCGTTCGGAGATGCCCGGAAGATGAGCCTGGAACAGGTACAATTCGTGCCACCCCTGGTGGATAGCATGATTGAAGGATATGGCGCTTTGGAACAGCTGATCCCTGAGGTCATGCCACAGTCATTTCCGGAAAATGTCATTAGTGGCATGGCTGTGACCGAAGCCATCCCTGTGGGATCGGCGCCATACTAACAGCTTTTCGATACCGTAATAATAGTATAACGAAAATGGTGTTGAGGACGGTTTGGGCCGGGTGGGTTACATGGTCTGGCGCGTATTTAATATTGGATATACGATACTTCTCCCGTACCTTAATTCAAATTACCCTTTTCCTTCAAATTTGGAGAGCCCTTACTGTATTGGTACGTGTAGCCCTGGTCAGCAGTACACATACTTTTTGTCTGGTAACTCTTCCCCTTCCCCTTCTCTCTCGACCTCGGCCTATGTATGAGGCACTTAACGGCATGGGCAACAAATGGGAGAAGTGATACGTCACCAAAATTGAATCTAATGTCCTATTACGCTTGACATAGACTTGAAGGCTTATAGCTTTACGAGAGGATATGCTTAGATAACATAAACCAAGACCTAAAATAGATGATATACTCTAATAATTGTATTCAATTATATCATGTCGTCCATCATTAATTCGCCATTCCTATTCCTTTCTCCCCATTCCATTTTCAACTCATAGTCGCAAGCAGCTACCACATCGAACCCCTTGACATGCTAAGCAAATCCATAGCGTCCCTGTCTCTAGATGAACTCACAGCTCGAGTCAAGCCAAAGAGAACCACAGCAGTCCCAAAACTCCCAAGTTTGAATGCAACCCCCACGGCGCTAGGTGTCTTACCTATCTCGCAAGTGGATATCCCTACAAGAATCAGTGGATTGACGTTTTGTCGGAATTAAGCTTATCTAAGGTTGTATTGAATGTGGATAGTAGGTACTTGGTAGGGAGGGGGGTGTCTCATATTGGGTTTGGTTTGTTATGTCGTTGTGTACATGGAAACTGGGTCTTGTATTGGGGAGTTCCAACCTGCCCTCGCTTTCTCTCTCTGTATGTATCTATTGTTTTGTTTGCTCTGTTTCTTCGGGATATTATCAACTTTCCTCAGTCTCTAGTATGTTTCGAGTAATATTGATACATTTCGATTTCCCGGTTATAGAACAAAAAATGACCATATATATCGACTAAATATATTGGATCCAACAAACTCAGTCTGGCAATCAATACCAGATCGAATACCAATACTAACCATCATTTACCCCACCACCACCACCATTCACGAGCTACTACAGATCTTGCTATCTCCCAACTTCTCAGTCGGATACAATACCCTCGGCAACCCACCGGCCATAGGAACAGGCACGTTTCCATCCGAACCCACGGTCAGGGTCGTGCACCCGATGACTTCCGTCAATTGCTGTCCGGCCGTGTAGCCCGTATTACCCAGAGAGAGGGTGTACGCATCACCCGAAGCACCCTTGTTCGACAAGATAGTCACAATCTGCGAGCCGTCAGTGCCCTTGCGCATCGCGATCGTCGTGTCGTCCTTGTAGATGGGCCAGTTCTGTATCCCGGTTCATCAGTTCTCTTGTCTCGGATACGATACTCTGGTTGGGGGGATGTGCGCTGTGCTTACCTTGTAGGTCACGAATCCTGTGTCGGTGCTGACGGCATGGTTCCGGATGGCGTTGGCGGACGCGATGAGCTTGTAGATCTCGCTGTCTGTCGAGTAGCCTGAGAGCCAGGTGGCCTCGCGGTTCGCTGGGTCGTTGCCGCCCGCGTAATGCTGCTCCTGGCCTGCATAGATGATGGGGATTCCGTCGTTGAGGATGATGAATGCGGCGACGTTCTTGGCCAGGGCGATGTCGTTGGTGTAGCTTTTTTTTTTTCTCTGGTTAGGTGGATGGATTGAGAGTGGGGATTGGAAAGACTTACGAAGCGAACCGTGGGTTGTCGTGGTTCTCGACGAATGTGCCCAGCAGAGTGGAGTCGGGACAGTCAGATTTGACGGTGTTGATCATGTTGTAGAGGTCGTTCATGCTGCCGGAGGTGGATTTGAAGGCGTTGAGGAGGGGGTAGTAACTGGTTTCGACAGTCTTGTTAGAGAATGAGACTGCAAGAAGAGTCATGGTTGGGGGAGTCATACATTGGGTAGTTCAGCACGCCGTCCATGACGTCCTGGTAGGGACATGTGTATGCCGGGTCACCGTTGAGGACTTCGCCGATGCAGTATACGCCTGCGGCTTCGTTGTATCCCGGCCAGAAGTCCTTCTGGACGTGTTTCACTGTGTCGACACGGAGGCCGTCAACTGGATTTTTGTAAGTATGATCGATGAGTTAGATTGTAGGGTAAGGGGGGGTTAGATCTTACTGGAGTAGTTCGATACCAAATTTCCCACCCATTCGTACCATTCGTTCTTAACCTCATCTTTGGTGGTGTCAAGATCGGGCAAGGAGACACTGTTATCTCCTAGCCAGCAATTCTCACTCTGGGTCTGGTCGTCATAGTTTTCAATGAGACAGAACGAGTGGAAGTAGTCTTGGGAACTGAACGGATTGAATACGCTGTAATCAACCGAGGCGCCCGCTCCATCGTACCCCTGATTTTAAAATGTTGTCAGAATGATAATCAATTGTGTTTGCGAAGCCAGTTAAAGACGGCCACGAACCATATGGTTAGCAACCACATCGACCATGAGATACATCCCTCTCTCATGAAGGGCCGAAGAGAGAGCCTTCAAGTCATCTGCAGTGCCGTGGTTTTCGTTCAAGGCGTAGCTAAACCCATCCAGTTAGTTCATTTCTATGTAGAAGAAGGCTGGTGGGTGTACAGAGAAATCGACTTACATATCTTGCTGCCAGTAGCCATGGTAGGCTTCTCCATATGCGGTGTCCTGGGGCAGCTGGCCTGTAACGGGGGTGATCCAGATGGCTGTGAAGCCCATTCCCTGGATATAGTCCAGCTATGTGATGATTAGGACTAGAATTCCTTTTTGGTGTTATTCTTTTGGTTGCGGAGGCGGCTTACCTTGTCGATGATGCCCTGCCATGTTCCACCACAGTATTTCTATATCACGTCAGTTTTGTGTCCACTTCCTGAACGCTGGGAGGGAAGAGCAGACCCGATCCTCGGTATTACAAGTCGCCGTTGTCGACCCATCCGTCCTTGCAAATCGATCTGTGAGAAGGAAATAGATGGATTGCGATCGCCAGTCCGCCGGAGTTGCAGCCAGCACAGGTGCGGCGACCTGAAGACCGTAAAGAAATAATGACCACCAGGCGACCATCCTGAAAGCCTTCTCCGGAGGTTATTGTTTAAAGAATGGAGAGCTTGCTGTTATTGTTGTTGTTGTTGTTGTTGTTGTCTACCTGCAAGCATGCATCGCTTGCTATTTATACGGGGTGATACATCGCATTGCCAAGTGACGTCCATTAACCTGCAGGTCCAGGGGCGGGGAATTCATGCGATTCGCAGAACAGTTTAATTTCCATTCTGCAGGCTAATCCCGGCGACGACCGTGATTTGTGGTAGCGTTGAAATTAATCCCAT
Organism: Aspergillus bombycis; assembly: GCF_001792695.1. Taxonomy (NCBI): domain Eukaryota; kingdom Fungi; phylum Ascomycota; class Eurotiomycetes; order Eurotiales; family Aspergillaceae; genus Aspergillus; species Aspergillus bombycis. The sequence continues at coordinate 88,730 of NW_019170079.1, forward strand.
TAAATTTCCGCCCCTAGTCGCTCTGGAGGGAGTTGGTTGGATCGCGGCTGTCGATCAGCGTTGCAGAAAAGCCCGACGGGCCGACTTTTTTCTTGGGCTTTCTCGCTTTGCTGCTTCTGCTTGGATGGTGCGTCCGATGCTTAGCGATGTTCTTGCGCTCGTGGTTGCGGATACGGCGGGTTTGATCCGTGATGGACTTGGCTGTTGACTCGGGGATTTTGCTACGTTGGTCGGACGCTTGCATACGCTGCGTGAGATTCCCGTAAATATCAGCCCCAATGGAGCGCTCCGGATGTCCGATTTGCTGCAATTTTTCATTCATCGCTTCATAATTGTGGAAATGTATACAGGTGGTGTGTAGATCTACGCTCCCCTCTCACGCTCCCTTCACCATTTCAGTTCCCAATCCTTCGCCCATGCACCATCCGCTGTTTGCTTCTGCAAGCCACCTACGTGGAGAACCTGTGAGGTGGCGTTATACGTGACAGAGTCAGATGAGAGCTCCTGGCCATTGAGTGTCACCGAGGATGGCTTCTCAGTCACACCAAGTACCGTCACATTCGCTAGTGGATTCGCCTCCTTCCAAGTCCCCCGAGCAGAGGCTCGGAGAGTGGACTTCGACGCCAGGAAGTCTACAGAAAGTGTATCCGCGGGGTAGACACTCTCTCCATCATCAAGGTAAAGCTGACCAGAGGCAGTTCCCTCACTGCTCAGAGAGGCAAGCAAAGACCAGGGGGTCTTGCGAGCGTCGCGGGTGGTCAGCGCAACCTCCTGCATTGGTAGAATGCTACCACCACGAACGAAGACTGGAATATGACCGAGTGGCGCTGAGATCGTGGTGTTGACACCAGGTTTTGCATCGACAGCGGTTTGAGAATACCAATCGTACCAGACTTCCCCGTGCCCAACGCCTGGGAAGACGCCCTTGACAGTATCTGCCTGTGGCTCAAGAACAGGGATCACCATGACCGAGGGACCAACAAGGAATTGAGTGCCGACAGCAGCTAGGGAGGGATCATTCGGGAATTCCCACGCCAGTGCGCGCATGACTGTAGATCCAGTGGTGTGGGCCAGATGGAATAGGGTGTAAAAGTACGGCAAAATAGCATAGCGAATGTTCATTGCTGCCTTGGTGGCATCGATAACGGATGTCCACTGATAAGGCTCTTGGGGAATTGCAGAGAGAACATTGTGGTTGCGATAAAACGGGAAAAAGGCCGAGAGCTGCATCCATCGGTTGCATAGCTCCTCGTCAGTGTTTCCATTGAAACCACAGGTATCGACACCAAACATAGGGACGCCAAAGAGCGAGAACTGAAGGGCCTGCGAGATCGAAAAGAACATCGATCCCCATTTGGAGAAGTTATCACCGCCCCAATGACCGGCCCATTTTCCAGAGCCGGCAAATGTGGAGCGTGCGATGATAAAAGGACGTTTGTTCTCCCACACCTTGAGCAATCCGTGATAAGTTGCATTTATGCCTTGGTGGCCGTAAAGACTGTGTACATCATACTCCTGAACCCCATCCGAATGCGTAGAGTTTGGTGAGATGGCGTGGACGCTCAGGTCGTGGCCAGTTTGGACATGGTTGATAACATAAGGAGGGTGGTCAACATTACGAACTCCGGGGGTCGGTGTCGTACGCAGGTAAGGGGCTGATGTAGTTGTGGATGGTGCCGCTGCAGATTGACTTGCGGCCCCAGCAGATGCCGAGGCTGCTTCCGTAGCATTAGTGATGTCAAAGCTCTCGGGATAATCATAGACGACATTCCCGGGTTCGCCGGGGAGAGCGAACGGTGGGTGAGCCGGGTTCATTGACAGATTGCCGGTACCACAGCTCCCTACGCAGAAGGAAGAAACTTCAGCCATGTCATACCAGACTCCATCATAATGCAGCTTGTTCCACCAGGTGACCAGCTCATTGGCCCAGAAGTCAGAGGCCTTGGGGTGGTGCCAATCAGGGTAGACAGTATAGCCAGGCCAGACAGCGCCAATATAGAGACTGCCGTCAGGGTTCTTGATGAAAACATCATCCTTGGCGCCTCTGTCGTAAGTTTCGTACCTACAATCACGGTGAGTCTTCGTTCACGGTTAAGAGTGTGTAGAAGATGGTCACTTACGCATCAGAAGCGTTCTCGGGATTAGGAATATAGAGAGCTCCGTCAACAATTGGGACCCAGCGACGTCCACCGTCGTGAAGCTTATTGAGAAACTTCTCACCATCTTCATATGAAAAACGATATTGGTCATTGTCAAAATTGCGATATCCATGCATGTAATCTATATCGGCCCTGCATATAGGTGTCAGGCGGAGCCAAATGAGCGCGGAACATGTTTCTTACCAGAGGTACTCCAAAGGAATCTCGAATCTCTCGAAATTGGCAAGAACGTCTTCAAACTCGGACCAGTTGTTATAACCCCAGCGGCACTGGTGAAATCCGAGTGTGTTATACTGCTGCATGGCCGGTAGTCCAACGGTACTGAGCTGATACTGCTTGGTGACCTCTGCTTGAGTTGGGCCAGAGTAGAAGGTCAGATCAATGCTTCCTCCCAAGGTGCGCCAGATCAACTTTTGATCCCGCAGTAGAATTTCCTGTCCATGGGCATTTCTGAGGAACACTCCGTGAGAATAGGAGACACATTCTTGCGATGGTTCCGCTTCGCTGCTCTTGACTATGGTATGAATCTTGTTCTGACCATCCACCTTGTAGTATCTTGTATCCAAGTAGAATGCATGATGTCCATAGATGTTACTAGAGTTATCCGTATTAGCCTAAATCTAAACGGGTCGAAGCAATTGCCAGATACGTACTCGTCAATGGGATCTGCGATATCTGCGGCATACAGCGTCAAATTGGCGTTCTCCAGTAGCCGCAGCTGGTTTATGCGCTCTCCCAAGCCATATAGGTTATATTCTTCAGGCAACGACGTGACAAATTCTATGAATTGATTCTCGTAGACAAGAGTAGAGCCCTTGGTGTTGAATAGCACATCACCAGTAGCTTTCCGGATCACCTTGAAGTTGAAAGAAGGCTCGTTGGACCAAGAGACAACAAAATCACTCTGGGGAACCGATGCATTTTGGGCAGCCTTTGGTCTAGGTACTAGCTCTTCCGGAAGAATGTACCAGGATGCATTGGAGGCGTCAACATACGTTGGAACAATCTGGATGTTCAGGCGATCCTTTGCCTGATACTCCACAGTCAGGGTCAATGAATCAACATCCGTTCCGTAAACATTACAAGGGTCTCCAGCTAGCTCCAGGCTAGCGGTGAAGCCCTGTGAGGTATGTTTCACATCCGATGCCTTGTAACCCGGACAGACAGATTGTGCGTTGACCGCTTGGGGGTCATCGATGTTGGCGATCAAATTCGCACCCACATCGGCAGAGGCGGGTATGGTGAATTGCGAGTGTGCCGCTGTCCCGGAAGTGCTAGGAACGAAGGATTGAGTCGCCCCATAAGCCATTGGCAGCAGCCAAGAACTGACCAGGAAGCTTTTTAGACCGGCCATGGCGTGGTCCACAAAACTGATGCCGGACAGTGCCGCGGTTCTTCTTTCTAGGAAACGGACACTTCAACCGTCTCCGAACCGGAAAATATCACTAGATATATATGCCGAAATCCCTCACATTGATCGTCCGCCCCGTTCCTAACGATGGATGTTACATTCTGTGAAGGCAAGCCATTTCCCCGTCCAACGCCGGAGGGGTAAAGCCTGCAATCTCTCGACCATGCGGGGGGGGGAGTGTATACGGTCCTCCGCAGCAATGAGGTGGCTTCACCCACACTGAGTGGGGACAACATCATCCAACCTTTGGGACGTGACGAAAGAGTAGCGGCGAAGCCGACGATGGGAAATGAATCTTTGCCGAGCAAAGGACGAGACCGGAATAGAGGAGAGGGTCGAGCAGTTGGAAAAACCCCCCGTGTCCGGAGATTGGAAACGCTCCTGGCCGTCATCTGATTCCCCCGCGCTGATTGGTCCATCCCCCGATAAATGCCCGACATTGACGCTTTGAGCCCTGGAAAGCGAGTCGCTCCCTACTAGTCAATCCATCTTCGCAAATACATCATTCCCCACACTCCTTCCAAGGTGCCTAAACCCCTCCGGTGTGCCGGTGAGGTTTGTCCACACCATTTCTAGTGGTGCCATTGACGGGAGCATCCGATGGCTTCCAGTACGTATTGGCTGATTGGCAAGGGCAACAAGCTCCAAATACGGGGGAATTGTTCTTTGGGGCCAGGAAGGAAGTCCCCCGTGGGGACGAGGGGACCAGGGGCCCAGACTAAGAGTGGATTATCGTCATCGGCTCGTGGAAAGTTCGGCGGTGTTACGATCTCCTCCAGGTCATCCATTTCCCTGTCTCTTGACCTCGGCTTCCCGAGAGCGGTTGACATCCCCACATGTTGTTGTATACTGCCTTTAGTTCGCTATTCTCTCGGAAATAACAAACGAGGTCCACGAAGTGCTTCCTTTCATCCTGGAATAACCATTACGTGAACCTGTACTCCTTCTTGATTTGGTCCCTGACCACATAGATTACTATTCTGTGTGGCACGGCCGGGTTCCCCCCTCCGCAAGCTGCTAAGGCTGATTTATGCACAGACTCTCCGCACAAGATAGAGGTGATGAATCCGATTCCCTGCATCTCCCACGCTCCCTCACCACATCTTTCCACCATTCTTAAGCGGCCGTTAGCCCCGATGGGGTATAACATCGTTAAATATAAACATGAGTCTGCAACGAATCCCGATGTGACTTGGGAACGAGTTGTTACCGACGGGTCCTCCCATTTGTTCCATTTGGTTCGGAACGACGCTAGGGGACCTTTAGGGCACAGACTAAATCAAGACTAAAGACTCACTCCAGGTAGATTAAACCCTTTCATCTTGTTAAAGTAACGCGGGGTTTTCTTTTTTGCACCTGCAGCCTAGCTTTTATTATTATTATTATTATCATTATCATTATTATTTCTTTTTTATTTAATTTCTTTTTTCTTTTTTCTTTTTTTGTATGGTTCCCCGGATTTCTTCTCTTTTCCTTCAATCCCAGCCGGTGATGGCGACACAGCCCGCTTTCGCTATCCCCAACTTTTACATCGGTCATTCTCCTAACACTAGTAGCTCTTGCGGTATGCAATGATTGCTAAAGGTTCCACATCGGCGAGATAGTATCCGAGCAGATCTCATCGCAACCGAACATCTCCTCAATCCGAACAGGAGGAAATGGAGTCACAACCATCCGCAACCCCAGAAAAACCGCCGAAACAGGCGTGCGACAATTGCCGTCGACGCAAGATCAAGTGTTCGAGGGAGCTTCCCTGCGACAAGTGCCAGCGTCTGCTTCTCTCCTGCTCCTACAGCGACGTGCTCCGTCGCAAGGGTCCCAAGTTCCGCACTCTGTACCCTCTCGCTCCCATCCATCCCCTCGCATCACGACCGCGTCCCCTCACCAAGGAATGGCTGCCCCCAGATCCAGCGGCCTGCCATTTGGCATCCCCGACCTCGCCGCCGTTCACCGTCGTGGACGCCCAGTATCCACATCCTGACTTCTCGGAGTCGTTCACTCGCCTCCCGCCCCCAGATCTCGTCTCCTCGCCCGATTCGACAAACTCGCTCTTCGACTCGTCCACCATCGGCGCGCTCCCCGCGCCGCGCCGTCTCTCTCCGCCAATCCTCCTGGCCCATGTCAATGTCTTCTTCAAGTACCTGTTCCCCATCATGCCCATCGTGAGGCAGGACCAGCTGCAGCAGGACTGCCACCAGCCCGAGCGTCTGTCTCCCCAGCGCTACGCCTTCATTGCCTCTCTCTGCGCGGCCACGCACATCCAGCTGAAGCTGGACGGTGCAGCGCCAGGCCCCGACTCGGCTACAGCCACCATCGACGGTCACCCCATGTTGTCCGGCGCGGAACTCCTAGCCGAAGCCGTGCGTGCCAGAAAGGACTACAACGTAGTCGACGAAATCAACATGGAAAACCTCCTAACCTCGTTCTTTCTCTTCGCCGCGTACGGAAACCTAGACCGACAGGACCAGGCATGGTTCTATCTCAGCCAGACCATGTCCATGGTTTTCACGCTAGGCCTGCAACGTGAATCCACATACTCCAAATTAAGCGTGGAGGAAGCAGAAGAGAAGCGGCGGGTATTCTGGCTCCTATTCGTCACAGAAAGGTAAGAACAAGAAACAAAATAATTATACATATACAAACAAAGAAACCCTCTACTTTTTTCCAACCACTGCAGCACTATCTAACACCCAAAACCCCCAGAGGCTACGCATTGCAACAAGCAAAACCAGTCATGCTCCGCAACTCCATCCACAAACCCCAGGTGCTCTGCTCCGACGACCCAATCCTCGCCTACGGCTTCATCAACCTCATCAACGTCTTCGAAAAGCTCAGCCCGAACCTCTACGACTGGGTCTCGGCCGGCGGCGGCAGCAGCGCAGACGGTGAGACGCCACCCACCTCGTCCATTCAATGCAGCCTCGCCAAGCAAATCTCCCTGGAAGGCGTCTCCGAGATCCAGAAAGTAGACATCCTGATCACCCAGCAATGGCTGCAAGCCATGATGTGGAAACTCTCCATGACGCACGCCACGCAGCCAGGTTCGCGTGACGACGCCGTTCTCCCCTTCCACCTGCCCGTGCTCGTCGGCAAGGCCGTCATGGGCGTCATCGCCGCAGCATCCCAAGGCGCCGTGGACGCCCACGGCATCGGAATGGTAAGCCCGCATACGTCCACTCACTACACCCCTCGACAACCCTAACACAAGCAAAACAGGAACAAAAACTCTATGACCTCGGCACCTCCGTCGCGGACGTCTCCCGCTCCCTCAGCACGAAAGCGGCTCACCACCTCGCCGAATCCGCCGTCGACCCCCGTGAACTCCTCTGGGGCATTCTCACCACCCTCTCCCGCATCCGCGGATCCCAGTCGTATCTCTTCCCGGCGCTCGTGGAGCAAAGTCGCGGGATCCTCAGCTTCGACTGCTCGCTTTCCATCAGCGACTTTCTGCCGTCGTTTGGTGGCCCACCCTCCATCTCGTGGCGCACGGATGAATCCGGGTTCAATTTATTGGGCATCTCGGAGAATCTGCATGAGCGGGAGGAGGATGAAGCTGGGGAGCGGATTGTGGGTGGGACGGAGATCTCGTTTTGAGACCGTTTTTTTTTTAATGTTTATTTTCTTGGTTGCAGTGTGTGAGGTTTGTATATATGCTTGCAGCGTGCATTTGGCATTGGGTTTCCTCCTGGTATATAATATTGGATCGTTTGTATATAGGGTGAAGACGGTGCAAGGGTGCAGGGATCAATCACTTCTTGGGAGCTTTGGGAGTTGGTTCTTGGGTCATGAGGAGTATGAGATTTTATAGAGTCAGTTAATGATCATTATTGTACATACCTTGATGGAGATACACTGGGCACTGATATATGAAAATAGAAAACTGGTCTTCATTCTCTCCAATAAACCAGAGAATTGGTTCGAAAATCTAGATCCTGGCATTTCCGATATATACTCCAGCAATGGTTGGGCTATGAACGAGATAACAGCAAACAAGGGAAGTCCGAACCATGCATCACTCGTATTGCACAAATTGATATCATCAGAAATAAATAACGAAACTCATAATCTATCCGCCGTGAGGATTAAACCGTATATATGCTTCCGCCGAAGGGCGGTCTTTTATCTATAGACAGAAAGGGGGTATGTGGGTGAAGGTGGTAGCCAGAGAGGTGTAGGCATACCCTAACCAGCGATAAATGGTAGAAAGAGGCATAAAAGTGCCGATTGAATGTAGTAAGACAGAAACACCCCAGACGCCAAAGTGAGAACTCAAATCGTCCTCTATTGAGCTCGCCAGATCAATTCTAAAATTTGGTCGCCCTTCTCAGGATCGCGATGGACGTACCATTGCCGTACTTGGTTGCCGTCGAGCACAGAGTCTTCCAGCACATAGCTGAACTTATCCCAGTCCTTGCCACGCAAAGGACCAAACTCGTGCAGGAACGACTCGTGTACTGCTCCGTTTTGGCCTTCCCATGTAAGTTCCATGGTCTTGTCGTTCGGGTCAAGCTCCTGGCTGTACTTCATGACCGAGAAGCCATTCGTCAAGATCCACCCGTCGGCGAATTTCCATTGCCGCAAAAGACAACTATCGCCACAGAGCTCGCTGACGACACTGAGTTTGGCCATATCCATATGGAACCACGACTTCCAATGATGTACAGAAAGAGGTGGTTGCCGTCCTGACTCAAAAAATCCTGAAACGTCACCCTGGACGTCAAGTTGGTGCAGACGGTGGTTGATGGTCAGGTGCGTGTAGGTGTGCTGGTAAATGCACAAAGATATCCTCCGGTCACCGGTGTGGTCCGTATTCAGACAGGCTTCAAAGACTTCGGGCTTGCTAATTTCCTCCACGAGGGGTCGAGAGAGGAAGACGCCTGCGCCTCCAAATCCCATCAAACCGAACACACCGATCTGTGGGATCGACTCCGAGAGACCGCCGACATATGTAGGCTGGGTATCATCATATTCCTCAAGAGCCTTCACCAGTTCAGCCATGGACAGGAAAAACGTATCATCATCAATGACGCAGGACCATCGCGTCTGTGGCCGCATGTGCTTGCCCAAGTGCGAAACCAACGTGAAGTACCGGCGTTGGTACTCTTCATCGTTTTCCGTAATATACAAATTGATCCCGAGAGAGTCCGCCTTAGCCTGGACCTCATGTGTCCGCTTATCCATATCAGGCTCAATGAGAGCGAAGATGCGAGTTTTGGTGTAGCCAGCCCAGTGAGAGAACGCATCCAAAGACTCATTCAGCCGCCCCAGGGTGGTCGCGACACCGAAGTCGATATGTGATGCATCCACATTTCTTGGAGGCTGGAGAACCTGGACAGTCACAGGCTCTGGGATCATGCAATCGTCCTGCGATTGCGGAATCGAGAGGCGATCGGCGTCATTCGACGATTTCCGCTCGAACAAGGGCGTCTGGAGATTTTGCCTGATGGGTAGGGCATTGTTGGAGGATGGAACGGCAATCACCTCCCGGCGCGTATATCCTGACAATTTATGGACATCGAGACGGCGAAGAGCGTCGAAGTCCGGCTCGCATTGCACATCGGGCGTGATTGTGATATTCGAGACGGGCTCGGCAGCAAGCTCCTGGGGTTCAATCTGAGGCCAGAGGAAAAACGCAAAAGCGCCCACCAAGCAGAGAACGACAGTAAACCGTAGTATCTTTTTCTTCCACACCCGTGAGGCACCCATCGCGGGGGGCTTCTCCCCAACTTTCGCCAACATTATAGATTCTCGATGTGAATAGCTGAGCGGTAAAATTATTAAAGTAGATTAGGTACCGCACTAGAAAAGCATAAGCATCTCGATCATCCAGCACGACACCACAGGTGGGATGAAGGAGACGAGCGGTAACGAGCGGAGGGGAAGACAACGAGAGAGACGGTAATACAAGACGAAGAATAAAAACAGGAAACGAGAGAAAATGCTCCAAACAGGTTATGAAGGCCAGTACGGGGTCGGGATGACGGCAACGGGAGCAACGGTGGGCATCGGTCAGTATGTAAACACTAACCGACCGATAATTAAGCAGATTTGGGTGTAGAAAGGAGGCAAAGAAGGTAAAGATCCAGCCGATCAACGGAGACCCTGGACCATGGATTTAACAGCCAGCGAGTCGCTCGCCCTGAGTTTTTCGGCTTTGGAGGGGAACGCGAAGGCGGACTGGCAACGAAAGCAGTTATTTCCAGGCGGAGAAGGCCCAGACGATCGACCATGGGACTGGCCACTCTGGGTCCTCTGGAGAGAAAAATGGAGATTGAGCTTGATGGCCATCGAATGAGATTACGTCTCCTTGTCAGGGCAGCACCTGCCTCATGGAGCCGTGATCCAGCAACAGGATTTTTTTTTTTTTCCACAGGGGCTGATCGGCCGTGGATCCCAAATAGGAGAATTTAGTTGGCTTGCGACTTTTGGTCAGTGGCGTTGAAGCCCTCCATACTGATGGCGCTTGGGATATTAATCAATCCTATTGCGCAATTGACAATGCGTCTAGTCCCCGATCATTCAATTTTGACCGGATACCGAGACAACATCTGTTCGGGGAGTGAAGGGTTACATTTGACATTGGCACCACCCATTCCCATCAAAGTCGTGCAAAGGAAGTGTCGCAAACGGAGACGCGCGGGTGACATTCCTCTGGAGACGATCGTTCTGCGAGAGTACACAGTATGCGGCGGGGCCCACGGGATGATGACGACGGCTGCAGGCCAATCGCTTGGCATCATTTCCTTTTCATCCATTTTGGATCATTCATACTATATGGATGGGTCTTTGACTTTTTTTTTTTTTGAATTTCGTTTTTACCTCTCCTTCCTTGTCAATAGGTTGCATATCTCTCACGCCATGGAACATGGATGTCTATGCATAGATATAAAAATAGATCATCGATAATCTGGATCTGCTTCATTTCAACCTCAATCTTTGGTCTTAGAAGGTGTCTCCCTATCAACTGTCATCAACATCACCTGATTTGGGACATTTTTAGATGATCTTGGCATGCATTTCATCCCAAATGGAGGAACCGATAGCGTGACCGTTGTATCTGTAAAAGATTGCGCAGGGGAGACATGGGGGAGTGGGTATTTGGAACATATCAACTCAGCTTCAATAGCTATACTGCGCAGTCACTACTGAGGCAACCTGCATTGCAAAAGGGCTTGCACTAGTAGACATACCATGAAGTAGACTTGGATATGTGAATATTTGCCCCAATTCCAGGGAGGTAGCATCGGGACCTAGGCCTTGTCTTAGAGTCTGGCATGTTCTAGCCGTGCCTCAAATTTGATAACAGCAAGGTGCCATGAGAAGCCACCGAAACCTTGCAGGGTGTGACATATTATGATTGACTTTCACACTAAAGGAGGAGGAGCCTATACATAGGATGCACTATCGAGCCATGGGCTTGGTCACTTGAGGAAACAGATGGTCTGTGGTCGATCGAATAGACTCGTAGAAAGAAAGATCGAAAGAAGGGGTAATAATACAGAGTACTTGCCCAGTGCCTATTCCGGAGTAGGTACATACTATCGGAGTAGCAAGGTAACTCTTTCAGCCAAATCTGGATAATATGAACGGACCAAATAAAGGTGCCTGAAGAATCGGGCCATCCATCCATGGAGCCCTACGGCGAGCCAAGCGCTCTCTGAGCGCAGAATTCCCCAATGAAGTAATATCTCACTTCCGCACAGATAGTCCACATCGGAGTATCTGGAGATCAAGCACAGTCATCCCGCTCCTCAGTCAAGGTCCAATTGAGTATATGGGACGCTCTTTGCAACTAAGACTATAACCTTCGACCGAATTCGTGCCCTCTCTGGGCCCGACCGACCATCTTGCCGACCGACCGCCGTCGAATCAACACCTCTCACTATGGCTACCCAATCGTTGAGTTCGCTGTTGCAGCAGACGTCGATCGACGATCACGAGGAATTCCTTCGCTCATCCAACGCAGCTTTGGCCAAATCAAAATCGGATATTCAGGCGCAGCATGTGAAAGTGGTGGCATTGCTGAAGCTCGACCGTTATGAGGACTGTCTGCGTGTCTTCGAAGAGGGAGGTGATGCTTTGAAGAAGAGGGCCGCTTTGGAATACGCTTACGCTCTGTACAAGACCGCAAACCTGGATGAGGCTATTGAGGTAGTTTCGCAGGTCGCGAACAATAGAGGTGCTCGTCATTTGGAGGCTCAAGCCGTATGTCATCGCTACCTGTCTTCCGACCACATGTCCCCGCAGAAGGTCACTGCTAACCACCTGGTCTCATAGACCTATCGCGCCGAGAAATTCCGCCGCGCAGCTGATCTTTACGAAGAATTGACCAAAGACGAGACGGCCCTTGCGAACGAAGAACACGACTTGCGCATCAATGCGTGGGCTGTAGATGCCCAGTTACAATGGAAAGGATACCCCGACTATGTCCGCCATAACAGGCCCACGAGAGATGATCTGGAGGCATTCGAGACCGTTTACAATGCTGCCTGTCTAAGTATCGCCAAGGGTGAATTTAGTAAGGGCGAAATGTTGCTCAAGCGGGCGAAAGGTTTGTACGGGCCGAGCCACCATGAAGACGGTCGCTGATCATTATTGTACAGAGCTCTGCCGGACATCGGAAGACCTTACACCCGAAGATAAAGCCGCTGAGTTGCTCCCGATTGCGGTGCAGCAGCTATATGTCTTGATCCGTCAGGGAAAGTCGGAGGAGGCAGAGTCTGTGCTTGAGGAGATTTCCGTCAATGAGTATGCTTCCTGCCCCAAGTCAACCTCTGCCATTGAAGCTCACTGTTGCATAGTATCTCTGAACTCTCCACTAAGAGAGTCGCCTTGAATAACATCACACTTGTCCGCGACACAACGACCAACCCCTACGCTCTCTACAAATCCTTACATGCAACCCCCGTCTCGATTGACAACGATAAGCTTTTCGATTACCAGGACAATATAGTGACCGGCAATGTCCACTCGGCGGATCTTCTCGTCCAGAAATATGACGGTATCATCCGGTCAACATCGAAGGCACTCTCTCAAGCATCATATCCCTCTGCTAAACCAAACGTAAACCTCCTGTCGGTCTACAATGCTGCTGCTCATGCACGTGGCCAAACTGGCACGCCAGCCCTGAAGGCGGTATTACCCGCACTTGAAAGGCGGCCGAAGGACATCGGATTAGCGCTCACAGCCGTGCAACTCTACGTGACCGAAGGCAACACTACTTCCGCAATTACCACCCTAGAGAAATCCCTCCAGCTACTCGAAGACTCCGTCTCCGAACAGGATAAGGAGGTCCGCTTCAATCCAGGATTATTAGGCATTCTCGTTTCACTCTATAAACTCGAAGGTCGGAGAGTCCAGATTAGGTCGGAACTCGCTAAAGCGGCAGCCTATTGGCAGGAGCATGTTGAGGCGCCTTCTTCACTTCTTCGCGCGGCCGCAGAGTCTTTGCTGCACTCGTCGGACCGCTCAGATCTTACAACCGCCGGTGATTTGTTCAAGTCTCTCTACCAGAAGGACAGCCAAGATTTTTTCGCCATCGCCGGCTACGTTGCTTCCCAAGCAACACTAGACCATGCCAAGGTCGAGTCCCAGGTTGACACTCTCCCTCCAATTGACGATTTGATCTCGGATGTCGATGTGAACGCACTTGAATCAGCCGGCATATCCCCTCCTTCCTCCGCAGCCGCCGCAGCCGCAGCGGCCATCGCTGGGGCAAGGAAGAGGACATCTGGCGATAAACAAGGTCATGTAACTAAGCGGGTGAGAAAGTCACGTCTTCCCAAGGATTATGATGCTAGCAAGACGCCGGATCCGGAGCGCTGGTTGCCCCTCCGCGACCGTTCTAGTTACCGGCCCAAGGGCCGGAAAGGCAAGCAACGGGCCGCCGAACGGACGCAGGGAGGCATTGTCAACGACAAGGCAGAGGAGTCGCCTGCGCCCGTGGCTCAGCAGCAGAAGTCTCAAGGTGGAGGTGCTAACAAGAAAAAGAAGAAGGGAAAGCGGTGAATTCATATGTGAACAGTTGCGTATAATAAACAGGCCCTGTCTTGCATATAATATCAAAGTGACAACGGGTCTCGTTTAAAACTAGAGTTGATCTCACGTATCAATTTAGCAAACACCAATATATCCAAACAATGTGCTTGTTTACCTCGATAACTCCCACCCTTCACGCTAATCTTATGTCAACCACAAGTAGGAAGACAATATCCAATAACAAGAATAAACTAGCCAGCTGGCGAATCCAATAGCAGAATTGTTCGATGAAGCAAAAGCACGTCGCCAATCTAGCCAAGGGGGGTTCTAATGGTCCCGCACTGTCGATCATATTGCTCAAAAATCGTTTGGAACAATTTGAGATCCTGGAGGGAGTCCTTCGCTGTTGTCTGGGCAGGCTTTCCGTCAACCAAGAACGCATACAACGCCTTAAGCTCGGCGTTAAACGCATCCTCCCAGCTACTAACACACTCCGTTCTTTTCAGATCACCCTTGCCATCCGCTGTTTCCACAACTACCCGCGATGGCTTGCCCTGGGCGTATGGTAAATCGTAGTGCATGCTCACGGTCTTGGTATTACCATAGAGAGCTAGGTGTGCGTCACATCGAGGGACGGAATCGGTTCCCGTTTCGTATATCAAAGTAAACGGATGGTGACCCCGACTAACGCTACCATTGTAATGGAACACGGCCGAGTAGAAGGGTTCATTCACTGTAATATTGGAGATGGCATCGGGATACCCCAGGGTATCACGCATCAGTCCCAAATCATGACATCCCAAGGATGCCAAAAATCGGCTCAAGGAGAGGCGCTCTTCGGTCAAATCCTCGCCAAGAAATACCTCCTGGAGAAGGCAATGGCGCAGCCGCTCGCCATGCTGGTCATCGAGGGAAAGCACGGTTGGCAAATTGCCGTTTACCCTTAAGTGTTTGTTCTTCGGCGCAGTAGCTGTGTGTGCCAAATGTGGCCCTGCGATATTCCGGCATCGAGCATAATATATTCGATCCAGGCTAGCAGCTTCTTTCTTGAAGACCTCGAAGCAGGGGGTATATCGACGTGCAGAAGCCACGAAAACCTTCGCTTGGTTCGGAGCGCGCTTCTCGGCCTCGATTATACGCTTTGCGCTCGGAATGCTCAGGCTGACGGGTGTTTCCACCATAACGTGCTTGCCCGCTTCCAAAGCCGCAACAGTGTACGTTTCGTGGTATTCATTCGGCATGAAGTTCAAGACAAGGTCGACGGAAGCGTCATTCAGAACCTTTTCCGGGTTAGAAGCAACCTTAGGCAAGTCATTGGCAGTGCTGAGCTTCGAAGACAGACTGGAGGAGTCGTAGATAGCAGTGACGCGATAGGAGTCATGAAGTGTTCGGAGAACAGGAAGATAGAGGTTTTGAATGGCTTGGCCCCCATCTGTGAGGATTCCAACTCGCAAAATTGTTTGTGTCATTCCGGCTCTGTCAAGTAAAATTATGCCGCGTCAGGGTCAGAGAACAAAGAAGCGAAGTCCAGGCTAGAGAGCGAGAACACACAGTATAACACTTACCACGTGAAGAATTGTCAATTGAACGTACCCGTCAAGTAATAAAAGGATCAGAAAACGCCGTGAGAAAAGAACCGCAGGTGCTCATTCTTTAATAAGATGAGTTCGCAAAGGGCGTTTGCCAAGTATGCCTGGTGCAAGGGATCTTGGTACTGTTGAGACAAAAGAATGAGACGCGAGCGAAAATACAAAGAAAAACGGGGCAAAAATTTGCATCGCGCTTTCCTTCCTCCTTATCAATGCAGAGCTCGCCGTCCTATATTTCTTTTGAGCGGAGTGACATCAGTGGCTACATATTGGTTTGGAAACGGCGACGGAAGGTTCCAATCCTAGGGGTCGCTTCAATTGGTTTTGCCGGTACTGTTCATCTGACGCCATGATTCCTGTTCATGTCCAGTTGTATTCAGATAGGCATATCATGAGATAGGTCTATGGTAATGGACCTTGTGAAGAGTCAGATCACAACCCATGTATACTCTGAATACGAGGTGACAGATGATTTCAACCAATGGAACGATCCGTGGGAACTGTAGGCAAATCTGAAGGGATAGCAAGGTCAGTCCACAACAAGGTTACACATGAAGGCAGGTATGAGAATCATAATGTGACATGTTGATCTTGAGGTATGGTCCAGATGATTTGACCGGTGATCCACTGCCTTACGTTCCAGGCCATGGACTGGGGTGACTGATTGGGTATAGCCCCATAATCACTTGAGCTGAAGGAGTATGACTGATCAACCGCGATGGCTGTGATGTCACGATTGTCGAAAGAAACGAGTGATGGACAGATTTAGAATGAGAGTCATAACAAGCCATCAGTTGGTCCCTTGGATTGCCATCTTGACTGAATACGTTACCATTAGGCCGGGGCTGAGACCAGCTCAGCCTTATGGATGGATCCGTAATCCTCTTCGACGAACGTATTCGTATGTGGGGTTTACCAAATCTATTCCATCTGTAATTGTATTTGGCATGGAATAGTGATGGGCTTTTCCATTGATCCATGGAAACTATTCCTGAACCTGGTTGTGGTACAGACTATGGAAGTAACAATGTATATATTTAAACTCTGAATGTGTACAGAGTAGTACTTGTGGTAGTGTCATGTACAAATAACGATGTATTAAATTGTATTTATCCTACTCTTAAGTATGAGTGGCGAATATAGCCGGTTCTGCAAAAGTACTTTCCCCTTAGGATACCCACGGCGTAATTCTATATCGTTGTTCGTTGCAGTACTCGGAAGGTCTGAGGGGATGCTCGTATTTTCCATGTCCCCTCAAACTTAGCTGAAAAAATAACAAAAAAAAAAAAAAAAAAAGCGGGTCTCATGACGACGAACCCAATCGTCATCACGGTCCCCTCAATCTATTTACTTCTCTCTCAGTTACGCAATCTGTTATTTTGACCTGCTTCCAAGACATACTTCCCTCTTGTACTGTGTTTGACTTCAGTTTGAATTCTCCGACGGCCACAAGTTAAAGGATTCAACAACATCCACCATGGGTGTAAGTTCCACTGTCCTTCAAATCTCTTATGCCCCGCGGTCTTGCCCCGCCCTCAGTCAAGCTTCTCCTGGGAATGAGTTAAGACTTGAAAACTACATTCTTCTACCCAATAGACAATAGAAGTATAATCCCAGCACTAATCTCTGCATATTGTATGCGCCTACTTAGTTTGCTTCCAAGATTGCCGGCAGTCAAAACCCGCAGAACATGAGTGGTAACAGCTCGGGGCCACCTGGAGGAGCGCCTCCCACAGGCTACACGGGCGGCCCTCCTGCAGCGCTGCAGTCTGGTGGTGCTGCTCCCAGTGGATACAATGTGAGTGTGCCCACTAAGAATAGCTAAAAGTAGCGGCCAAGCTACACTATTATATTTTCTTTCCCATTTCCTGCTGCCCTATACCATTACCCATACCTTAAACCTAGCAGTGCCCCTCATTACCACTGGCAATCTCCCTTCCACCACATTCTCTTGAGTCACTGCTGATGATCGTTGCTCACTGGAGCAGCAACCACAACAATCATATCAGGCTTACCCAGGTTCTCCTGCTCGATCCGGCAACTCGGTAAGCTAATTTTGTTTGCTTCTCGTTTGCTTTTCTTTTCAATTTCTGCCTTACCTGCTCGCGTCGCCACCCCTCCACAATCTATCCGTCTATCAAGTGAAGGGGGAATTTGGGACTTTCTGTCTACATCGTTCACCACTTCTCCATCGGCTGTCCACATTTTGGACCTCACGCCCTTCGCTTCCTTCTACTCACACCTGGACGCTTCCGTGTAACAATGTCGCGACCTTATTATAACCCACAAGGATATCCTCCACAGCTACGTACTGGGTCGCATCGCCCTATCCAACGTCGTCGGCGCCGCCCCAACAGTACCAAGCGTATGCCCCAGCAGTGCCTCCAAACAAGCCAGTACCCTCACCGTCTCCGGTGTCTCCAACTTATCCTGGCTATTCTCATTCATCGCAATCCCCTGCACCTCAGAGTTACTCCCCAGCGCCATATAGTTCGGCTCCACCACCGCAACAGGGATACCCTCAGGCCCCCCCTTATGGATCAGACCCCTATGGGCCTCCTCAAGGTTATGGACAACCCCCTCAAGGCTACGGGCAACCTCCTCAAGGCTACGGAAGGCCTCCTCCGCCATCCCCACATGGCTCGTCAACTAGATCCGCGCCTGGACCTGAATATCCTTCACAGCCATCTTCTCATGTACATAGTCATCCCACATGTCCCCACCTTGTCGCATCCCCTTTATGGTGTCTGTTTTATTTTGAAAACTATCATCACTGAAACAAATTCTTGGTCAAGAAAGTGGACTAACTGGATAAACTACTAGGGACCAGGATATCCTCCGCAGAATGCACCTTACCCCGGTGGTCCCGCGCGTCCTCCACAGCAAGGAACACCTGGACCGACTGGACCTCAAGGTGCTCCCTATGGCCCTCCAGGAGGCGCGTCTCCCGCTCCTCGAGCCACCGAGCAGCAGGTAGCCGCCTATCGCCAGCTTCTAATTGGGACCATCCAAGAGAAGAATCTCCAAAACTTCTATCCCCCCGAGAAGTTGAATTTACTCGTTCAAGGTCTGGCCAACGATGCACCGGCTAAAATCAACAAGATCATCCGTGAATGGGGAGTGCCGACAGAGGTAGCTACGGACATCATTAAATTGTCCCTCTTCGATATCATTCTTTACGTAGATGACAGTGGATCTATCGAATTTGAGGAAAGAGGCGTGAGAAAAGAACAACTGAGGCAGATCATTGGCATCGTTGCGACCGCTGCATCTACCTTCGATGAGGACGGCATCTCGGTGCGTTTCATGAACTCCATGGAAAGAGGCGACGGCATCCGCAATGTGGATGATGTCAACATGCTGGTCTCACGTGTCCGTTTCCAAGGGTTGACACCGCTGGGGACAGGTCTGAAGAATAAGGTTCTGGATCCTCAGGTCGTGGGACCCGCCCGGGCAGGTCGCTTACAGAAGCCGGTACTTATCATTACCATTACAGACGGACAGCCAGCCGGTGAACCTCTCGACTGCGTGGCTAATTCGATTCGCTATGCTGTTGACGAGGTATCGCGAACCCCATTTGGACGGGGTGCTGTTTCTTTCCAGTTCTCGCAGGTGGGCAATGATGCCAAGGCACGTGATTTCCTATCTAGTTTGGATGAGGACCCAAGCATTGGAAATTTGATTGATTGCACTTCAAGTGGGTTCCCCATACATCTTATGTAAAAGTTACCGTGACTGGGCGCTAACAATATCTGGCAGACTTTGAGGTCGAGCAAGACGAGATGTCTCGTGCCCTCCCCCCTGTGTATTTGACTCGAGAACTTTGGGTAAGTAGACACTACGCCAACAAAAACCAATGAAGACTGCAGACTAAGAATCCATAGTGCGCTAAATTGATGCTTGGTGCTATTGATTCCTCATATGATACCAAGGACGAGAAGGCCGCCGGCCGTGCTGGAGGGCCTGGCGGACCTGGAGGGCCTGGCGGATTCGGAGGACCCCAAGGACCCCAAGGACCCCAAGCACCCCAAGCACCTGGCGGACCTGGTGGACCTGGCGGATTCCGGGGGCCAGGTGGACCTCCAGGACCTCCACCAGGTCAGTATGGTGGCTATAACCCGGGACCTGGATATGGCCAGCGAGGAAACCCTAATCAACCTCCGCCACCCAGTCCATATGGCCCAGGACCGGGATATGGTCAAGCACCTTATCCTCCTAACCAGGGCCAGGGCCCACCACCTGGCTATGGACAGCCACAGCAGTATGGTGGATACGGGTCTCCTCCTCCTTCTGCTGGATATGGACAACCGCCCGCTGGTGCCACGAGAGGCTACCCCCCACCACAGAGCCCTTACGGATACGCTCCCCCTCCGCCACCGCGGTACTAAATGAACATGAAGCGGGATGGAAAGGGGGTTTATTTTTTCTTGAAAAGGCAGGTCGTCTAGTTGTATCCATTATGATTACGATTTCCTTACTTGTTCACTTCTACGGCGCTTAGCCCAAATTGACTAAAGGCTACTGGTGCGGCGGAATTGGTCAATGGTTAAGGATAGAACATACGTCGATATTATCTTTACTGCGCGCAACGTCTGTATTTCGAATGGGAGCTACATCAGCATGGAATTGAGGTATCACATGGTTGATGAGACAGACTATCACTTTGGAAGTCGTCGTAAACTACTAGTATGTCGTAGATGCCTGCAGCTATCCAATGTTTTGCCAGGGTCGGAAGTTCCCGCCCGTTGAATGACGTCGACGGAGCCTGGAAATGTAGAGTGAGCAACTAACCAGGCTATGAACTTGGCACTATACTCCAATAGGACAGTTCGTTGATCCATGCTGCCACGTGACCCGGTGTTGTCCCACTGAGCAGGATTCATGATGGGGTTACTTACTAGTAGTCGTGGTGGTGTGGTTATTGAGTCAGTCGCTATCATGTTACTATCCTTCCTCGTTCGTTTTCTTCTTTTTCTTTTCCTTTTTTTCTGTAGAGGTTCAAAATATGTTTGCCTGATCTAAAAACCTAGATAAGAAAGGATCACGACATAAGGACGGCCTCATCGTTGAAAGTGTCAGCCTAAAGGCGGTCCCCCAGAGCCTTCAACGAAGTCGGCTGTGTGCCCTGATGACAAGGTTCAGTCACTTCGGGTTGGCCCCGCCTTTGGGCTTAATGCATTTCTCATTCCTCGAATCCTTGCCACCACGCACTACTAGTACTTACCCACAAGGCTGCGTAAAATGCACGTCCGTGGGTGGTCAGTCTGCCACGCACTGTGGGTTCAAGAACCGTAGTATTCAACTTCCGGGGTGTGACCCCAGGGGTCCTGAGTGAAGATTCCATCGGTACGTAGAAAGATACCTGGAATGGATGGAATGGAAGACATGCCGCCACTGAACCCTGGGTTGAGTGACAGGTTCAACCAAATGTTCTCTGTGAGGCTGTGCATCGTACCCAGATAAAAGTGTTTCCTTTGGGTTGAATACAATATTAGAAGAAGATATTATTAAAAACTTTCTGGGGTCTTTGTTCTCCCAAGTAGTAGGGACTTCATAGTAATGGCTGTAGCCTGTAAGGCCCTTTTTTTTTTCTTGGCCAAAGTACAGTAAGCATATATGCATGCAAGTAAGAAAAAAAAATACCTGGTGATAAGCGTTATCTGTCTTTTAAGGTTACGGATTGCGAAAAGGACAAGAAGAAAACAGTGTTGGAAGCATGCCACCTTGACGTAGCACATGGGCATGGGAGAAATTCTTATTTGATTGACGGGAGAATTGTAACCCCAGGTGGCCATTAAGTGGGTGACAATTGCCAATGAGGCCATTCATCATCGTATTGAGTTCCCGGATTGCGTTGACTTGCGTGGCCTCCTCCAAGCCACCGCTTTGGTCTAACAAAGCCCTTGACTGGTCGGCGGGTAATTTAAGGTCATTCTGTACAGTTTTCTCCACAGGCGCCCGTCGAGAAATTATCGATGGACTCTTGGTAGCATCGCTAAGTTAACTAGTGGGGAGGGCCCCTTTGACCACTGTAGGGCCTAAATTACGAGGGGTCCAAGGATTTGCTCCGACTCATTTTATTTGACTTTACTTCTTATATGGTTGGTAGGTAGGGACCTCTTCTTGGAAGTGTTTTCGTCTTTTGATTGCGATCGTGAGACATACATACAGACTACTGCCGAGTACATATACTCCAAATATCACAGAGGCAAAGTTTAAACCGGGAAAAAGCTAGTTTTTTTTTTTTTTCTGCCTCTCCCCCCAAAGTGGCGGTTAGTTACTCTATTTTCGGGCATCTTACCGCTTACGGGAACGGTCATTTGGGTCCACGGTCTCCAAAACTCAACCAGAGCAACTAGTTTGCAAGAGGCCTCGACCCAGTCGCCGCCTGCGGACGACGGTAGGTGTCGACGTTGACTTCTTCGTTCGTTCGCGGTGGTGTGCTTTGCCAGCTCTCCACAGTCTCTTCTCCTTCTGTTTTGTTTTCTCGTACCTCTTTAGATCTGGTATCTTCCTTTCTTTCCTAGTGTATTGTTTGGTTGTTGACCTAACGGAGGTCTTCCCCACAGTCGTTTTGCCTCAAAACGTGCGATTGTCGTATCATCTATTGCTATAACGGACTGTCGCTATCGTATCGAGATACCATTTTATTGTTCTCTATCTTTTGGTACAGGTTATGGCCTGAGCCTGTCGTTGGATTGGAGTATCACTTACCGTCGATTGTAGACGCTGTGCTAGATTTTCTTTACTCCCCACCCGTTCGATTGAAGAATGCACCAGGTTTATTCGTTTACTCGCCGCCGATACACCGTTCGATTGCAATCATTTGGCTTTGAACAGTGAATATAACCTTGCCATACTCCAGAAAGTACTGTACAGAGTCTGCAGAGTCGTTGGACGAACCGAACCGTTGCGCCATTTAGCCGGGAGGCTATTAAAGGAGAATTACTCTCGCTATGCCCAACCAGGATGCGAGGGCCGAATCGAACCGGGACGCGCAAGGAGTGACGTCTGATGAAGGTCAGATAGTGGTGGAAGAAGTAACCGGACATGATTCTAGCCTGGGCTCAACGCTCCCGAGAAGCCATTCCATTAGTGTTCCGTCGCGGCATAGTATCAGTCAAGAACGGCCGTCCATTGCCCCTTCGCGAACACTATCAGACTCCGGACGGAGGAATTCCCACCAGCCCCGTGTTCGCTTCTCAGCCGATCTTGAGCGCCCCCTCGTGGAAGAGCCTAGAATTACCAGTCATAATAGGAGACAAAGTTCCAGGGGCTTGACTATCGACACTAGCATTACCCAAGACGATCATTTGTCAGTTAGATCTCCAGAACATGGACCGATTTCACCCCTTTCTCCTCACTTGGCATTGTCGCTCCATCACCGCAAAGCCCAGACTCAGGTCGCTCGCGATCGCGCAATCGCGGGTATTCGCTTCGACGGACTATCTTCACGAAGAATATTGTCTCAGCGACTTCCCCTGGGTCTGTCTCACCGAATGACATTGAATTGGCCCAGCCTGTGAGCCCGCAACAGGAGACTTCTACGGAGAATGAACGGCGTTCACGGAAATCGAGCGACGGCACAGGTCAAGGTGCCCTTACGGGGGATGGTCAATATGGGTGCAAGTCGACCGAAGATGAAAAACAGGACGTAATTGTAACTCAGACTTCGGCACCTGAACCTAGCCCTGTTCATATTGATGATACTTCTACGGCATATTTCTCCGACCCATCGGAAGATCTCAAGGGAGGCAGGCACATGTCTACCAGTATCGCATATGAGAAATGGCTAAAAAGACGGGCTGCCATTGCAGGAATTAAGGCTCGATATGATCAATTCATGGAGTCTGCTCGCAAAACAATCCTTCGGATTAAAGATATTCCTCCAAGCAAGGATGGCCGCCATATCGTTCTTGACCCTACTAGGACAGAGGATTTGATTGATGAGAGGACCGGAAAGCCCTACTGTGGAAATTGGATCCGATCCAGTCGTTACAGCCTCTGGAGTTTCTTTCCCCGACAATTTTTCGCTCAATTTACCAAGCTAGCAAACTTCTACTTCCTTGTGGTGGCCATCTTGCAGATGATTCCAGGCTTGAGTACGACAGGTTCTTTCACTACTCTGGTCCCGCTCTTGATCTTCGTTGGCATCTCCATGGGGAAGGAAGGTTTCGACGACTGGCGTCGCTATCGCTTGGACAAGGAGGAAAACAACCGCTATGTGTCTGTTTTGCGTCCAGGTGCAGGCATACTGTCCCAAACCTCGTCTAGTGATAGCGATTCCGTTGCCAGTGACGCCCAGGATTGGGCTATGGTGAAATGGAAAGACATCAAGGTCGGGGATGTTGTCAAGCTGGAGCGTGATCAGCCTGTGCCAGCGGATATGGTCTTGCTCCATGCAGACGGGCCCAACGATATCGCTTATATTGAAACAATGGCTTTGGACGGTGAAACAAACCTCAAAAACAAGCAGCCCTGTCAACCAGTCGCCAAGGTGTGTGCAACAATCGATGGAATTTGCAGCAATGCCATGCACTTCGCTGTTGAGGATCCCAATTTGGATCTCTATAAATTTGATGGCAACGTTACGGTTGCCGCTGGCGAAAAAATGCCCTTGACGAACAACGAGGTTATCTACCGTGGTAGCATCATGCGCAATACTGAGCAGGCAGTCGGTATGGTTATCTACACTGGTGAGGAGTGTAAAATCCGAATGAACGCGAACAAGAATCCTCGAATCAAGTCACCTGCGCTTCAAGCCCGTGTCAACCGGGTGGTCATGCTGATTGTACTATTGGTGGTCGTGCTGGCGGTCGCCTGCACTGTGGCATACATTTACTGGTCAGATGATGTTGAGCAAAACTCTTGGTACTTGGACAAGGCAAACGTGTCCTATGGTCCAATCTTCACTTCGTTCCTGATCATGTTCAACACCATGATTCCTATCTCACTCTACGTGAGTATGGAAATCGTCAAGGTTGCACAGATGCTGATGCTCAACGCTGACATCGACATGTACGACCCAGAGAGTGACACACCAATAGAGGCACGGACATCCACTATCAACGAAGAATTGGGACAAGTTAGCTACATATTTTCCGACAAAACCGGCACCTTAACGAACAACTCGATGCGTTTCCGCAAGATGAGTGTCGCTGGTACTGCGTGGTATCACGACTTTGACCTGCGTGAAGAGGAGGCGAGAGAAGGAGGTCGAGAAAAGCTTATCCACAAAAAGCGGAGTTTTAAAGGCAAGAAGTCTATGGCTCGTAAATCGAATGTGTCAGAGGCTAGATCATATCTCGCCAGACCTAGTTCGACGTCAGTTGCCGACAAGACACGGAAGCCCGGTCGACCGGTGCTCGACTATCGCACAGCTGACATGGTCAAGTACATCCAACGCAAGCCGTACACCGTATTTGCCCGCAAAGCCAAAATGTTCATCCTGGCCATTGCTCTCTGCCACACGTGTATCCCGGAAAGCGATGAACTTGGGAATACTTCCTTTCAGGCGGCATCGCCCGATGAATTGGCTTTAGTCATGGCCGCCCAAGAGCTTGGGTATCTCGTCACAGACAGGCAGTCAAGTACCCTAACGGTCCAGACATACCCCAATGGCCCCGATGGGCCAGTCTCTGAAGAGACCTATGAGATCCTAGATGTGATAGAGTTCTCGAGTGCTCGCAAGCGGATGTCAGTCGTGGTGCGAATGCCAGATCAGCGAATTTGCTTATTTTGCAAGGGCGCGGATAGCATCCTGATGCAGTTACTCAAACGAGCAGCCCTTGCGCAAGAGAAGGCGGTTGAGATTGAAAGACGCGCCAGCAAACGCAAGGCAGCCGAAGCAAGTGAAATTATCAGGCGAAACAGTGAGTATCAGGCTCGGAACAGTGGAGTTCGCACCAGCTTGAGTCGGCCTAGCATGACGCACAGGCGTTCTAGTGTTTCCGGGCGACATATGTCCACACTACGGGAAAGTATCGATGTTTGGCTCCGTGACAGGGAGACAGATGGCGGTATGTTAAATAGGGGAAACGATGCCGAGTATTATAGCCCGCGACCTTCGGCGCAGATAGGACGGCCATCTACTACCATGTCGGATTCGGGAAGCTCAGTCAACGATGATGAGGAAGAAGACCTGGTAGAGGAAGCCCTGGTTGTCAATGAGGAAGCTGTTTTTGAGAGATGCTTCCAGCACCTCAATGACTTCGCCACCGAAGGGTTGCGGACTCTGTTATACGGTCACCGTTTCCTTGACGAAGCTTCGTACAGCAGTTGGAAGGCAGCCTATCGTGAGGCGTGTACCAGTCTTGTCGATCGACAGGAGAAGATTGAGGACGTTGGTAAGCAGCTTGAACAGCGGCTTGAGTTAACTGGGGCAACAGCCATCGAAGACAAGCTGCAAAAGGGCGTGCCCGAAGCTATTGATAAACTGCGTCGAGCCAACATCAAGCTATGGATGTTGACCGGTGATAAGCGCGAGACAGCCATTAATGTTGGACATTCATGCCGTCTGGTGAAGGACTACTCGACCCTGGTTATCCTTGACCAAGAGGCTGGTGAGGTTGAGCAATCCATTGTGAAATTCACCTCGGACCTCACCCAAGGGACCGTGGCACATTCGGTAGTTGTAGTGGACGGGCAAACGTTGGCAATGATTGAGGCAGACGAAACTCTAAAAGCACGCTTCTTCAAGCTTGCCATCCTTGTCGATTCGGTCATTTGCTGCCGTGCAAGCCCCAAACAGAAAGCGTTCCTTGTACATTCGATCCGGAAGCAGGTGAAGGATTCGATCACCCTTGCGATTGGCGATGGTGCCAACGACATCGCCATGATCCAAGAGGCACATGTTGGCATCGGTATTACGGGCAAAGAAGGGCTGCAGGCAGCACGGATTTCAGACTACTCCATTGCCCAATTCCGGTTCTTGTTGAAGCTGCTCCTTGTCCACGGGCGGTGGAACTACCTGCGAGCCTGCAAGTATACCCTGGGAACTTTCTGGAAAGAAATGCTGTTTTACTTGACCCAGGCGCTTTACCAACGCTGGAATGGCTATACAGGCACCAGTTTGTACGAGCCGTGGGGCTTGAGTATGTTTAACACTCTGTTCACATCCTTGGCCGTGATCTTCCTTGGTATATTCACCAAGGACCTGGCCGCATCTACTCTCTTGGCTGTTCCGGAATTGTACACCAAAGGCCAGCAACATGGCGGCTTCAACATCAAGTTATATCTGGGCTGGACATTCATGGCTACGTGCGAGGCGATGATCGTCTACTTCACCATGTTTGGTCTATGGGCAAATGTGATGTTCACCCGCACAGGAAGCGACATCTTTTCGTCTGGTCTTCTCACATATACGGCCTGCGTCATCATTATCAACATCAAGTTACAGGCGTTGGAAGTGCACAACAAGACGTATTTGTCGCTCGCTGTATTCATCATATCGGTTGGAGGCTGGTTTGTGTGGGACATGATCCTGTCCCGTCAATACGACTTCGCTTCTGGAGACGGTATCTACCACGTGCCCGGCAACTTCATCTTCCAGTCCGGCCATGATCTGGCCTTCTGGGTGATTTTACTTCTCACGGTAGTGGCCGTCATAGTGTTTGAGGTGACGGTCAGTGCATTGCGGGCCAATCTTTTCCCTACGGATGTGGATGTCTTCCAAGAGTACGAGCAGGATTTAGAGATCCGTAAGAGATTCGAGGAAGCCGCTGCATCAGAGCTGCAACAAGGCTGGGACCACGGCAGCAAGAAGTCTAGCCTTGAGCTGGCACGCGAAGCGGAAATGGAGGCCCGAGAGAAACAGGTACAAGAACTGCTCTCCCGGCCGAGAGTGATGACCAAGACAGGATCTGGTCAGATGGGAATGGGGATGGAGGTGGAATTGGCCGGTTACAACAGCAGCGCTGACCCTGTTGCCGACCGTTCGAACCTGATGACAGAAGATGAGGTGATGAGCACTCCTCGACGATCCGTTGAGATTCACGAGTTGTTTACGAAGGGCTTCGGGGCGATCCGGAAGGGACAGTTGTAGTGATTCCCTTCGGCGGACGTCGTACTTTGTTACTGTTTTCAATCATGCCATGTCATTTAATTACTATTTGTTCTTTGCTTTTCTGAAAAGCGTGCTGGCGTTTGGAAGTGGATACCCCATGGGACAGTCACTCATTTCTTTTGGCTTGAACGTTACATCGTGTACATTACTGGCTGGCGAGGAAACATTTCCATGCGCATTACTGTTGTATAATAGAAGGAAATCGACCCTGGCGTCTCCATATCACGATCCTTAGTATGAGCGTAGCGCGCAATAGTCCACCGAGTAGTGTGACGGATTGAGCTGGGGAGAAAGCGCGCGCACCATCACCTCCGAAGGTATCCTGGCGATCGCGATACAACTGCTAACTAGTCGATAGACCGTAGCGTAATCATCAGGAGCCAACAAACAGTTGAACATGCACTCGGTACGAGTCACACGCTCCAACATCCGACTGCCGAGCCAGAAAGAGAGAGAGAGAGAGAAAAGAGTAGATGAGAAATAAAACAAAAGGGAAAGGAAAACGAACATGGTCAGTGCTACAGCAACGGCGCAAAACAGGCCAGCCACTATTGAAACCAAATGGGTCACGATCTGGCTCGGAAGGATCGTGTCGAATAGCTCTTTTTGACTTCGGTAGTCGGCAACGGCGCAAGGCAAGGGATTCCGGATATTAATGACCTTACTAGTTAGTAGAAGAGCTACTAGCTACCAGTAGGTCCAGTACCTGGTAGCGTGCAGAATGCGCGGCGCACTCGATCGTGATTCGGACTAAGCCGACACAAATTCCAGGGTAACTTTTCTCCGACCCTCTCTTTTACTCTCGGGTGCATTACCCACGTACAGTTCTTGCCCCCTCTCCCCCCTCTCTCCCCCACGGGTACCTACAGATCTACCCTGCAGACATGAAACAATAGTCGGGTTGTTTAAATGATGGCTAGGATGATTGCCTAGTACGAGGCAGCAAGGATGGGGTGATTTTCTTTTGCTTTTCCCTTTTTTTTTTTTTTTCTTTTTTTCTTTGTCCGTGGATGTGTTACTCGAGGCCAGTATAGGAGGGAGGGGTTCGGTGATGATTGACTGAACAGACCATGTCGTGACTATACTAAGATACTAGAGGATTTGTCCAGTGTAACTAGTCCGAGGTTAAGTTTAACTAGTAGTCCTCGTAGTTCTTTTCCCTCCCCCCTCCTTCGCTGATAGGTAAGAATTTGGGTGAAGTCGTAGGTCCAAGTCTACAATGGGACCCGATAATGGAGGCTGTTTAGTTTCGCTTTCCCCCGTTAAGGAAAGAAACCCCTATTTTAGTTAGGCTGGGACTTGGTGCGGATGGACCAGACCGGTCTTAGTCAGGAACGCATTCCTGTGGCTGAGCATCCTGTGGCCAATCGGCGTCGGGGAAACGTGTGCACGGATCATCGTCTTTGTGGGGGTGTAGGTTTTTTTCTAAACAGGTTAGGGTGGAGGGTAACGCTTCGCTTGTGTCCGCAGCTCCTGTTCCTCCTCTCTGTAGTAGTAGTAGTAGTAGTAGGTACTAGTATGTACGGAGTCCGATGTAGTATGTACATGTTAAGTTAGTACTTGGATATGTCGGAGGCTGGAATCAAGATTCGGCGATCGAGAGCGTGATGTGGTGGTAATTGCGGAATTCCTTGCATATATGTACGTGTATGTGCAGGAAGGTGTATATGTATGTGTATGTAATATGTATGTCGGTATAAGTCAGGTACCTCACCTCACATATATACAGCATAGCCCAAGGGTGGTTACACTTGCTGATATGAGATGGCTTGGATTGATACTATGCCCTGTAGGTATTTCCTCCTGCGACTACGACTGTTACTACAGGCCCTCGGCTGTACCTTTTCATGGGTGGGTAAACGTGAGCATTGTTGGAATTCATTGGAGGCTTCTAGTCAGGTACACGAGTTTGTACGTCTCCACCCCTGGCGCTGTCATGTCAAACCACCCAATCAGTATTCGTTGAAATGCGAGGGGAGGGCGGGTACCTGGATCGAATCATGGAATGCGCTGCTCAACCGGCACGGGCGGAACCTGTGGTTCAACACTCGGGGAGGGCGAACACAGAAATGCAAAAGCGAAAAAAAAAGAGCAAGAGGAAAAGGAAAATCCTAAGAAAATCACATATTAATAGAAGTGTTCCACGACCACCCTTACCGAAACGGGTAGGTCGGTCATTGGCACCGGTCAAGTCTGCGTACCGACCGGACACTCTGTGGAACTCCTATTGAGCAGGGGAAAAAAGAGAGCACAACCGGACTGAACGACGGAGTCCTTTTCCCACCACCCTTTTTATTTTTTATTCTTATATTTTTCACCCTCACGAACGGGCAAATCGACTTGAGGCTAGAAATGGTTCGGCTCTACAGTGGCAGGGTCGTCTTGGCTATGGCTCATAGGGCAAAATCTTGTAAATCTGTAACAGTAGTATCGTCATAACTACCGTTCACTCGGCAAAAGTGTAGATTGGATTGGTGTTGGTGTGGTTTTTTGGTGTGGTTGCTCCACTATCTTGGTTTCCTGAAACCCTTTTCTTGCTTCGCGGATCGCTTCAAGGATGGACCGGTCCAGGTCGTGTACCATCCGAATCAATCAAGAAAATATTATTAACATGCTCCATTCTTTCACGTTTGGTTCTCTCGGCTCAATGTTTCAACGTTGCTTTGCATTGGAACAGGACCCAGGGACTAGGATAGGGTAATGATGGTGGTGGTTAAGGGTCTTTGAACGTGGAAGCCGTTATACATAACGGTCGAATTCGCTGGGACCTTTTGGGATATGCACCGAAGACCTGTCCAGGTAATACTAAAAGCACGTAGATACAGGATTGGCGTGTAGACCGCATCATCGATATGCAGTTACTATCTTTGGACACGATAGCCTCTAGTCGAAAGGTAAACAATCCGATCTTGTACAAATCCGTGAGGCAGGTCGGCTCCTGCACCAGAATGATTTCTGACAGAGACCTTACAGAGAGGAGTCCAGTATCTCTGTCCAGGTGCGTCCCAGCCCATCATTGGAGGACAGGATCTCAACAGCAGCATTGGGCAGCAGAATCCGATGCAGGGGCCGAAAAACAGGGTGGTGGTGGTGCTGTTGCTGGGTTTGTTGTTTTCCTTTTCCTTTTCCTTTTTTCCTTTTTTTTTTTTTTTTTTGCCCCCTCCCCTTCTGCAACGGTGTTTGTTTTGCCTGATATATAGATGTCTACATTGTTGAAGTAATTTAAAATCAATCATGTTATACGGAGTGATCTTGAAATTTTGAACCCATCTAACCAGGACTACGACCAACGCAGACGATCCAACGAAAAAAAAAAAGAAAAAGAAAAAGAAAAGAAAAGAAAAGGAAACGAGGCCCCACGGTCGACTAGTCAGTCACAGCGACTCCCAGGAACCGCCGATGCCAAAACAGCTAGCGCTCACTCGTCCACACTAGGCTAGTTTGAGCATCCCCCATCTCCTGACTCTCTTCGAACCAACCAACAGCCGTCCTCCACCCGTTTGTCTCTCTTTCTCTCTCTCTCTCTCTCACTCTCTCTCTCTCCTTCTCTTCTTCCCTTCCCTTCTCTTTTCTCTTTCCCTTCCCATCGACCATCTTTCTATCGTTCATTTTCCTTTCCTTTTCACTCTTTTGTTTCTTCACTTCTTACATTCTTTACTTTCGACCCCATTTGCTCGCTACAGTCGATCGTTCCACTCATTTAACGTTCGACTTCACTCTCACGAGCCCTTCGTTTGCTTCCCTCTGGACGGTGAAATAGCCCTCGATTTGTCATCGCGATATCGATCCTCGATTCATGCGATTCGATTAACCGCCACGCTTGCGAAGACCTTATATACATTCTACCGTATAAGCTGCCTAGGTCAGCTGTTTATCTTTTCCCCGATTCGATTACGTTGACGCTTCTGCGACGCGCTCATATTCACCCGTGCTCGAGGCCTGGAATCGTAACCGTTTCCAGCCCTGGCACATCCATTCGTTTGATACATCTATCTCTCTCGCGCTTGACGCAGCTTGAGAGACTTGGGACATCCCCTTCGACTGTCGGCCGGATCGTCACATCGTCCTCTCCTTTCTTTCATTCACATTCCCATCTCTCAATTGGTCGATTCTCTTTTCTGAACCCAGTTCTACCTTATCTTCGGTCAATCCCTGCAAACAATGTCTTCGACAGACTCCCCTGACCCGTCGACTATGTCGACTACCCCTACCACCACAGCACCAACCACCTCGTCTTCTGCCGCGTCCACGCCATCTCCATCTGCATCCAGTGCCACGGCGCCTTCTTCCGCGGCCCGTCGGCCTCAGCGCAAGAGTACCCTGACCCAACAACAGAAGAACAACAAACGTCAACGGGCGACTCAAGATCAGCTGGTTACCCTGGAGTTGGAATTCAACAAGAACCCCACCCCTACAGCTGCCACACGCGAAAGGATCGCCCAGGAGATTAACATGACTGAACGGTCTGTTCAGATTTGGTTCCAGAACAGGTATGTCGCGCGGCCCTGGTTTGCTACAGACGGTCATTTTGCTAACGAGCAATTTAGGCGTGCAAAGATCAAGATGCTCGCGAAGAAGAGCATTGAAACCGGTGAGGGCTGCGATTCAATCCCAGAGTCTATGCGCCAGTATCTGGCGATGCAATTCGACCCCAGCAAGCCCGGCGCAAGAGATCCGTTTGGCCGCACAGGAGGCTATGGAGCCGGTGGCGCTTACCCGAGCGAGTCCACCCCCTCTGGAAAAGTTGTGATCCATCACTTCACGTGTCGGTCATTGACCATCGGTAGCTGGCGGCGCATTGGGCAGAACGCGATGGATTTGGTCGTCTTCTACTCCCCCGAAAAAGCCTGCATGACTTATTACATCAACAATGATTCTGCAGGATACAAGATTGAATACCCTTTCTCTTACATCAAGAATATCACCTTGGAGTCGGGCGACCAAGGACAACAGCCGAACGGCGCTCCCCCGAGGCCCGGTGGTCTAGTGGTGGAATTGAACCGGCCGCCGCTGTTTTACATGGATTCCTCCAACTCCGGTGGATTCTACCAGTGCGGCGACTTTACAGAAGACCAGCAGGCTAGTCAGATCTTGGTGCACCACCTTGGAGGTCATCCGAAGGTTCTGAGTGTGCAGCTCGCCAAGTTGGTGTCGTTGGAGTCGTTCCAAAGCCGCTTGGCATACAATAACTTCGCCGTAAACGCGCCGATGTCTCCACCTTTCATCCAACGCCCTGCTTCGCAGCCAAACCAATTCGCACCCGCATTCATGAACATGATCCCAGAAACTCAGACTCACTTGAACCTTCAGGTTCCTCGCGGACACAGACGTCAACGGAGTCGCTCTGTTCCAGTGGCCGTCGACTTTTCTGCCTTGCAAACGCCGCTCGCCACCTATAACATGCCACAGACTCCAGTGCATTTCAACCATGCGGACTCAAACATTTTTGCGCCAGTTCCCCAGTCAGCGCATCCATTAGCAGCGAACCTGCGAATTGATACTTCGGCCGCTTACGGCTTTGATCCCCGCACTCACCCCATGTCTGCGACGACGGCGACAGCCTCGCCGTCCGACTTCGCTAGCCCTGGGCTTTTCTCCACTGGAGGCCCTGGTGATTCGACTCCTGTCGCGACCACCATGGGAACCCCCTTTAACCTGCCTTTCGTCTCCCCTCAAGTTGACTCTTCCAACATGGGAGCGCATTCTGCATCCCCATATTCGACTGTCAGCCACGCCGATCCTATGATTGCGGATCATTCGCCTCCGCTGTCGAACATGCACGCATCCCAGGAGATGTATGGCATGAGCAATGAGCATCAGCCGAGCTTTGCGGAAGAGGGAATGCAGATGAATGGGATGTTTCCCAAGCAGAACGTGAACTTCACTGTTCCAACTACTATGGGCTTCGAAGGAAACACTTTTGATCTCCCCATGCAGACCTTGTCCGGTCACACCTCTCCAGGTGTTCAGGGCGACTACCAAATGACGTCTATGGAAAACGCCGATCCGAATGCATTCGCCACTGGATCTTGAACCTTGCACATGTACCTTGCTGT
The DNA here is from genome assembly GCF_001792695.1 of Aspergillus bombycis. Taxonomy (NCBI): domain Eukaryota; kingdom Fungi; phylum Ascomycota; class Eurotiomycetes; order Eurotiales; family Aspergillaceae; genus Aspergillus; species Aspergillus bombycis. The sequence continues at coordinate 121,987 of NW_019170079.1, forward strand.
TCAATGCGAACGGCTCCTGGTCTTCGCTTCTTTTCTATGCCGTGTCCAAGTAGCACTTGGCAGGATGGCAATTCTTTTCTTTGATAGGCTTGATTTTCTTTCACAAGCTCTTCAAATCACTTTCCAAATGATTGGATGATATTGTATCCACTGGAGATACCCAACCTTGACCAGTTATTTTCACGTCCCTCTTTGGAGGGCTTGGTGAGACTGATGCTTTTTTTTTTTCAGTCCCGCCAACTTAGATTGACGAGGATATATCCATTTTTCTTTTCTTTTCTTTTTTTTTTTTTTTTTCATTTCTTCTGCTATGCTCTCAGCGTTATGCTCTTTTCTGCGCATTTTTTCTTCTTCACATCTTTTTCTTGTATTAATACCCTTCTCTAGGGGCTGGTCCTTACCACTTTATCAGACATTTTTGCTGCAGCGAATACTGGGCAAAAATTTTTTTCTTGCAACTTCTTTTTGGACTTCTTCAATTTACCCTGGACCTTTTTTTTTCCTTTTGACTTTATATACCTGGTCGGGGCCTTTTAACGTGGTTATGCCAGAAAGTCGCACAATTGGCGAGATTGTTTGAATTCTCATTTGATTGGTGCTTTTGGGTTGGTGGGATTAGGGTTGTTTGCATATTCCCTTTGTTATGGTCATTTGCCTGTCGCATGCTTGCGTCTTTGGTTCGGTCTTGTCAGGCTGTTGACATCTACCGACAGCCATGTGGGTTGTCTAAGTGGTATTCTGTTTCTGCGAAGCTGTGAAATTCTTCGCATGCATACTTTCGAGATCTCTACCAATGTGAACCAACATCTTAAGACAGGCTTTTTGCTATCGGTCGTAGTCATTGGCGTAGAAGACAACCTCTATCTATCATACATGGGTATTTACAAGTGTCACAAAACAAGGCGAACGAATGCGCAGAAAAGCTATTGACGGTCCCAACCACTCGGTGGAGGAGCCTTCAATCCTTTCGACTCCCTCAAATACCTCTCCACCCAAACCTCCATTTTCTCCAGAAGGTTCATCCCAGGCCTGACGTCCTTTGGATCGACGCCCTCGGTAACGCCATCGCGACACCAAACACTCCACGACCCCATGCGCGCCGCCATCAAGACATCCGTGCCCAGCCGGTCCCCTACGACGGCAATCTCATCCGCGCCCTTCACCACCCCCCTCTCCCGAAACCACTCCAGCACCTCGTCTCCACAAAACGGCTTCTTTTCACTGCCCTCCGGCAACCGAAACACAGGAATCCGTAGTCCCGACAGGCGCTCTTCCAGCTCCCGCACCTCCGCATCATAGCGCGGATGCGAACCCGCACGATTAGACACGATCAGGATCGAGTCCGGATGTTGCTCGCGGTTGAAGGGGGAGGTGTGTGACGTGCGCAGGGCATGCAGCTTGTCGAGGATCTGCGGAGGGAATGTCGTGGTTTTGGGGTGGCAGAGGGTGTTGTCTTTGTCGAGGACGAGGGCACGGATAGTGGGTACCTTGGTTTTGGATACCTCTGTCGGTTGGAGTTTGAGGTTGGCAGCGATCGAGGGACCGACTTGTTCGGGGAGATGCGTTATCGTTGGGATTGTGAGATGGGGGAGGAACTGAGAGGGGTTTTTGAGGAGCGTTTGTACGGCTAGATTGAAAGCGCGGAGATTGGTGTTTGGTGGGTTTGGCATTTTTGTTTAATTTTCTTTTCTTTTCTTCTTTATTTACTTGGGATTGTCTCTTTTTTTTTCTTCTTTCTTTTTCTTGTTTTTGTTAAATGGGAGTAATTGGTGGTATCAAATTAAATATAGGAAGAACTAAAAGCAAAGCTCCGTAGCTTATTTATTGGCTGGGCGGAGCAGAGCCGCAAAACTCTCCGCCGACGGAACGTCCAATTCTATCCTACCGACTCTGTTTCTTTCACCCTGTGCGCCAGACGGAGGATTATTGATCTCACGGGATTTCTGTCCAAGATTGAAGCATTCGAACTTCTCTGCACCTCTTTTTATCGTCTCTCTTGCGACAACCCCTCCGTTCCTACTCACAATGGGCAAATTGACCTCCACGATCGGTATCCCGATCAAGCTTCTTAACGAAGCCCAGGTATGTCTTCTGAGCTTCATCTACGCACCATCATCTTGCTTGCATCTCGTCTTGGAAACTGGAGCTAACGCGCTGGGTACAGGGCCACGTCGTCACCCTGGAAATCACCTCCGGAGTCGTGTATCGAGGAAAACTTCTCGAGGGTTCGTCGCTCAACTATCGTACCAGGGAATGATAGACTGACTAGGAATAGCCGAGGATAACATGAACGTTCAGCTGAAGGATATCACGGTCACTGCTCGGGATGGTCGCGTGTCGCATTTGGATCAGGTTTATATTCGCGGAAGCCACGTGAGGTTCTTCATTGTTCCGGATATGTTGCGGTAAGCTCTCCTACACCCATTTCTCGCTGTTCCATGTTTTTACTCTTTTTCTTTTATCTACCGTTCATTTCCCTCCTGCAAAATACAAATTCTAACAACTCATCAAACAGGAACGCCCCCATGTTCCGCTCAAGAGGCCAGCGCGGCCGCGGTGTCGGTCTTGCTCGTGGTAAGGCCACCGTGCAGCGTGCCCGGGGCCAACGGAGGGGTTAAGTAAAAAAAAAAAAACGGGAAATCTTCATATCTCATATTAATGGCGTTTGATTTTTGCTCCTTTTTTTTGTCCTGTTGCCGTTCTAACCTTTTACATTGGGCCGTTCCTGAAAAATCGATTCCTGGTTCTACATGGGATTCTTATACCCGCGCGTGTTGTGGGACATTTCTCGTTTTTTGACGCTGCTTTTCCGTGGGTTGCTGCTGGTGGGTTTTGTAGATTTGAGGAAGTGTGATAAGATAAATTTATCGATATGGGATGCGAGTTGCAGTGGATCACAGACTCTCGAGCTTGATATCGAGCTGATCTAAAATCGATGCCTGGTAAAAAAAAAAAAAGACATAGAGTAATCAATTGACCAGTATCTGCCCAGTAAGCCCCATAAGCAAAATCCAAGAGGAATGAAGAAAGAAATATGCACCCCCCATTCCTCTCCAAATCGAACCCAAACCAAACTTCAAGCACCGCAAAATCCCCCCCCGCTCATCTCCAACTCAACCACCACCACCAACACCTCCTCCTCCTCCTCACTACTTTACCAATCACGCCCACACTCACACATACACACCAACCCAAAGCAACCCCCCCAAAGAAAGAACAACAATGCCCCAACCAAACCCACCAAAACAAGACCAAAACCCAGCAACCGTCATCGCCAACCCCCGCCGCCTCCTCATCCTCGCCCCCTCGCAACACTCCCACACCACAATCCCCCCATTCCTGCACTCCCTAACCGGGTCCCCCGTTATCGATCCCCCGACCTCGACCTCGACCTCGACCCTCGACCAAAACCACCCAGACACTGACCCCAATACGCCGCCGCCGCCGCCGCCGCCGACGACGACTACATTCGCAGGCTACACAACGCACCCCCCACTCCGACTCGAGAATAGGTATTATAAAGCCGAGGTGCCGATTTGGGTTGATGAGATCCCACTTTCTTCTTCTGAGAATGTGAATGCGAATGCGAATACAGATACAACTACAGATACACAAAATGACCAACCGGAGCTAATAAACCCCCAAGGACAAACCCAAGACCAAGACCAAGACCAAGAACAAGAACAAGAACCCCTCACACCAAGGACATGGCGGAAGGAATTCTCCGGCCCAGAAGCGAAGGTCGTGAGGGATGCTATCGGGGGCGTGGTTATCTGCTTGCGTAATTTGGATCTCGTATCTCCGTCTACTCCTACAGAAGCAGATGTGGAAGAAGGACCGGAGTGGAAGGGTCTGCAGACGTTCCTGGAAGCCATTGGTTCCGTCAAGGGCGTGATGGATGAGGAGAGGGGGGGCTGGGTGATGTTCTAGGGTTGGTTGTTTTGGTTGGTAGGGGGAGGGAGTCCGGTGCTGCTGCTGGTGCTGCTGCTGGGGACGCGGATGAGGTCGATGGCTTGGCGGAGGAAGAGGTGTTTTCGGTTCCCTGGTGGGAGGATAAATTGTTTGATCTTGGGTTGGTGGGCTTTGAGGTTGTTAATTGGGATCCTAGGGAGGTTGCTGGGGGTGTGGAGGAGAGGGATCGGTTTGGGGGTATGTTTATTTTCCTTTTTCTTCTCTTTGTTTGGATGGATGGCTGGTTGTTTGAATGGTTTGGGGTTGGGGTTGGCTGATCAGGTGTATATGGATGTATGCTGACGTGGAACAGAGTATCAGGGTATGCGAAGGGTGAGGGAGATTCTAGAGACGCATGATTGGGCTTCGACGCCTGCTGGGGAGTCCGATGGTGTGGGCGATGTTGAGGATGAGCTTGAGAGGCATTTGCTTGAGGATGGGTTCGATTTGGAGGTGAATGAGCTGGAGCGGGAGATGGTTGGGCTGCGGTTTGCGATGGAGAATGGAGATGACGATTTAGGCGGGATTGATGGAGACGATGAGATGAAGGTTGAGTCGATGGAGGCGTTGATGTTGCGGATGAAAGCTATTAAAGGTATGTCCCCTCTTTCTCCCTAGTTCTGCTGGGTACTTATGCAGGTCGTATAGACATGAGTGATGAGTTACCGGAGAGCGAACGGAAACGATTTGCGGCGAAAGCTGTGCGAGATATCATGAAGGAGTTGTAATGCACCTACTTCAGGCCCTACTTTTTACGCATGATGAAATGACGAGTATGTAGCCAGCAGTATATCATTACCAATGCGTCTCTTGTAGCAGAATTAGGCTTATCTAAACCAACCCATCCCTTTCACCATATCAACCCGACATCTCACAGCTGCAGTCATCCATGGATGGCTCTACTCCGCCCTCTTCTTAAGCACCTTCTTTCTCTGGGAAATCATATGCGTGTACAAGATGTAAGAACCTAACGGGTAATCAGCACAGTACACATATCTGGGACGCAAAGCATAAACCTACCGGGAACATAGATACCAAGAACGACAATCAAGAACCACCGGTACAGGGGGTTAAATTCGGCCGCCGGCTCCAGCGCCTTAACAACCATGACGCACTCACTGGTGATGCCAAGAGGATAGAGCACATAGAAGGTGTTGTATCTAAATTCCACGCGTCAGCAAAGATTCCCCCAAAAAGAGACACATAAAAGTGTAAAGGGCAATACATACCTCAGCCAAGTCAACCACCCGGGCACACCTGCGCCCAAAACCTGCAAGGCAAAGAACCCATACCGAATACACTCGGTCACGCCCCAGGCGCTCAAACAGCCCAGGAAGGCATAGTCACCCACCTTAACCGCCTCCGTGGGAGCTCCCACGATGCCTGCGCCGTCACCTTTTTCGTGGAACAGGAACATCACACCCCAGATGAGAAGCAGTCGGCTCGCGACCTGCATCACGGTGGTGACGACCGGGGCGCGCACGATGCCGAGCAAGCTATGGAAGATCTCCAGGACGGCCAGAGTTTGGGTCGTTGTCAGGAGAGGCCAGAAGATGTCGTTGAAGATGGCGGGAATGTCCTCTGGGGAGTTGGTTGCGAGGAGGTAGAAGCCGCGGAGGGTGCAGGTTGCCCAGAGGGTTAAGCTGGCAGCGTTGTAGCCTAGGAGGTACAATTTTGTGAGGCCCTTGGGGCCCCGGGGGGCAGCGGATTTGGAAGACATTTTGGGTCTTTGTTGTGCTGCTATTGCTGTTGTTTTTCGAGTTGTGTTTGGATGGAAGCTGTTGAGTGCTTGGTCTGGATTTGCTGCTGCTGCTGTTGACGGTCGATTGTCCCGCGTACTATATGACACGATCGAATTATAGGGGTTGAGTTAGCAGCAGTAACAGCTGAATTGCCCCAAAGCGATACGGTGAAGTAATTGATACCGAACTAGTCGACAGCTGGAGAAGGAAGAAAATGAGATGGGGATATGGCTTATGTAATACACGTTGAGATGCCGAGGCTCCAAACAGTTATCAACATATTGAGATCTGTTGGGATTTTGCTCAGGTCAATGCTTAGATGGAATGACAATAGCTGGAATTCAATTCCGGTGAATCAGCAAGGGTTGGAGAGGTATCCCAAAATTGGTGTATAATTATGTCGCATGTTCTCAAGATAGTGTACATTTCGGGTGTCAAGCCATCCATAGCAACATATGCATCACTTATCTTATCGAGAAACCTAGAAGTTTCCTCTCCGTATCCGATAGCGCATGTGGCTGCTTAGCCGTCTAAGCTTGCGGATGGCGGATGTTTATCTCCCCTTGACACTGGACTAATAGCAGGATAGTGAGAGGGAAACAGTTCTGTACAGTAGTGGGTATCGTATCTCTTATCTGGTAAGGCTGCCAAATCAGATGCTCTCGCGTCACGTGCGTTGATCACGTTCGCTGAAATCAACTTACTCCCATATCTCTGCTGTTCGAGAAGAAACAACGAAGTGCAAGGAAGAGGACAAGGGGGAGAAAAGGAGGAACAATAACAATGTATGAAGCACTACTATTCAGAACACATGACGGCCCTGTCTCCAAGATTTTGCGTCGAGAATACAGTACAACGCGGCACCGAAGCATCGGACTTGGCGATGTTCACTGCGAAGAGGTGTGGGTATCATTTCAAAGGGTGAGAAGCATGCAAGCTGATGTCATAGGATGTGCTGCTGCATATTGATCACACGCAAGACGGTGCACTGGCGCTGGTACCGTGAGTGGAACAGAAAACAAGCCTATCCGATACCAGCGGAAATGTCATTGTAGGTACGATTAGTCCCGTTTCAACCCTTGGGAACTCGTGAAGGCCTAAATTTCAGGCCAGCGATACATACGGTTGAATGCCTTTACCCCTGGCCATTGATGACCCACCCTTTCGTTCGAGAAGTGTACTGTTACCAGCCTACCAGGACCAGACAGATTTCCTGATCGGGTGGGGATTGTCGGGAACGTTCAGCGAGAATCGGCCGAGCGAAAAAACCATCGGATTGTTCCGTCCTCGTCGTCTTTTCCTTTGTGTCCAAAACTGCTGCACTTCTTCATATCTTCACCTATGAGAGGGGAGTAGGAGGCCGAAAAGCTCCGGCGATTGACAAACAACCAGCCTGTATTTGCGTTAGGTAGAGGATGACTTAGTAGACAATAAAAAGGATACAGGACTCGGTAACCCCCTGTACGGCACCGAAGTGTCTGGAAGGCGGCCCAAGCTTTAGACATCTTGGCAGAGCCCCGCCAACGTCAGCGGTGGTCACGGATTGGCGGTATTGTGGCCCCACACTGATGTCATTTTTCAAGTGCATTTCTCTGATAGGCAGGCTGGGGAACTAGACCCAATAGACCTCCTCGGGTTCATGGATATGCGTTCATCGTCCCCACGGACTTGGGATTTTGTATAAAGGCTCGAGCGGAAACCCAAGTGGTTAAAAACAATATTCCTTCCACCAAACCAGAATTCACGGAGCGAAGAGGCTGGGGGTTGTGACTGATATTCTGGTCACAACGACAGGATCATCACCCTTCTGCATCATGTCATAATCCAATGATTCTTATCGGATTCTCCTTTATCGTCTTAGCTCATGACACCCCGCAGTATGACACATTGCGACTGAAGGGTTACCTCATCCTTTTTTTTTACCTCCCCGAATCAAGCCTACCAGGAGCACGGTACATTCCTTCCTGTCCAATCTAATTTTGGATGGTCCCTGAGGGCCCAGAACTTCTCATGCAGAAGGAGTTGACGCGACTTTCCTGGTGGCTGGTCTGCGCTATTTTGTTTAAGTGATGATCGTGATCTGAATAAGATTCCGAGAATTGGCAGTATTGTGCGATGACGGAATGACATATGTCTCTCTTTTTTTTTCCCCTTTCCTTTATTCCTTCGCCGTCTGCATACACGCTTCCGTCACGCTCATTCGGAGAGGGAGCCCAACGATAGACATCATCCAGAAAGAAGTAACTTCCCACGTGCACCGCCAATCTTGTAGCATCTTTGGTTCCTCGGGGTTGGAAATGATGTAAAAGGGGTTTATTAGTCAGACGGGGAGGAGTTGACCATGGGATCGACACGTTACGCTTAGTTGATGGGATTGCCCACCACTACGTCAGTTGTGGTCCTATGATTTCAGCGTGCATTGAGTGAAAGAGTGGAGATGCTGGTGTCCTTCCCAATAGGGACCATAGATTCAACCGCATTCCCCGAAGACTCTCTCTCTCGCGCCCAAATAACCTCCTCCCACAACTCGGTGATCTGATCACTCATGTGGAATTGGGCATGACCGTGATCTGTCTGATAGGGTTATACAGATCACAAACATTGCCGAGGGGAAAAAAGATTGGGTAAATTGAGGCTGGAACAAAAGGTGAACTTGCCTGTCTGACTTTTCTGAGATTCCCCACACACTAAAACCAATCAGTCCATTTGGACCGAGTGGGATGTTTGACCTGATATTAATTTAGTAGAAGAGAAAAAGACAGGGAAGGAGGGAGAAGAAAATGGGACTGGTGAATAGATAACGTCTGCCACCGACGAACATTCCTCATTTCTTTGGGGCTGTAGAAGAATGGCAGTGATGGCGAATTCCCAAATACTAAAGTCGACCAAAAAAGAAAGAATGACGCCAGTGCCAAACGAATTTATATCCCACCATCAAATCTGCCGTTTAGTCAGTGCCAGCCAGTTTAACTAATAGTTAAACCATCGGGGAAGATGATTTTCACCCTTCACTCTCATTCTCATTCTCATGCTCTCTCTCTCTCTCTCTCTCTCTCATTTCTCGTTCTGGAGTCCCGCACTTCATTCCCCCCTCTGTGATTGATCACCATTAATTTCTATCGATGCCCTTTCCCCACCAACCGCCGCTCTGCGCGCTTCCCAATCCAACAGGCCCCCCGTCGCTGCTATAATTGCTCGACATCCCGACTACTGCAATCCACTTGACTGGTGTCCAATGAAGTTGACCGCCTCTTGTTCAGACTGGTATCTGTCATTGTGATCATATCATTTTGAGGGTTTCTATGAATCCTTTTCCTTCACCCCTCACCCTCTCGGTTCGTCCCATAAGGTTAGCCGATCTATTGATTCCCTACGTCTGTCTAATCCTGAACCTTGAGGTGTTGCTTTGCTTTGTCGGGTAATTTCCTAAATATTTTCTTCCCAATCCACCTTGAAAGTGTCGCCATTGGAGGGAACCACTTCTTTCTGGTTTCTTTTTCAATGACAGAGGTCAATTATTGATCTCTATCGGTCTTACGAACCGTGACCTCTTTCAAACCCACACCCACTTTTGGTTCCCCTCCTTACCTTTTTCTTCCCCTCCACTTTTTTTTTTCTTGGTTCCTTTTTTTAGTTTTATTTTTTTTTTTTTCATTTTACCAACAACGCAACCAAAACGAGAAAAAGGAAAAGAGGGAAAAAAAAAATTAAAATTAATAAAATTCCTTAGGAGGAACAGCAGGGAGGCTCCTTCACACAAACACACACACACAGCTTCCGTCATATTCTCATCGTCGTCTTTGTTATAATTTTTCAACCCTCTTCTTTCTTCCACTCATCTACCATCGTTCTTGTCGACCATATTGCTGCTGGGCTAATTTCAGCCACAACGTTTCGCAACACAGTTTGATAATTAATACCCGTATATTTTTTTCGGCGTCAGCCTGGATTCCTCTGATTTTCTTGATTTTCTCTAATTCATTCTTACTTGCATTATACCCAACGCCAATTCTATTACAGTGTTCCAGGTAGGAAGATCCCTTTTCTTTTTTTTTTTTAGTTCTGCTGATGACTACCCCTCCTTGTCCCTCCTGATCCAGACAACTGTTCCTCTACACATGTTCCATGTGGACCCTTCCTTCATCCACTTCCGCGTTGTGGCTGATTGATATTGACTCGGCTTTCTCCCACATTGTTGTTCTCTTTTCCCTTCCTTTGAATCTCTCTCTATCCCCTTTTGTCTGACCCCCAACCTGCTTTCCCTGACTTCCAAAGTACGTTGGCACAGACCTAGAACCTTCAGTCTATCCTTTTCGTCTTAGTACTTCCATCCCACCTCCCTCCCAATCAACTCCCCTATCCTCCCCCGCCCTCTGGAGATCCTCCCTTTTCTGAATCACGCAGCCAGTTCCTACCCAGAGGTGAATCATCTCAAGTGTTGTTCAACCCCTCATCTCCCCTGTTGCCTCTGTAAACCAGTGTCCCTGTGACGTTCCTGCCCCCTTTGCTTCCCTCCCACGTAATGTCCCTATTGCGTAGGGCACTATCAGTCATGGAGTCCAGTTGCCATAACACTACCATTGGTTTCGTGGACTGTCAACTGACACCGACTTGGACAAACAGATTGCTCTGTGTAATTTCAGTACTCGTGTGCTTGTTAAATTCTGGATCCGGACTTATTAACCGGGTAACTTGAACGCCATCAGCGCCGGCGTTAGACAGATCCGCCAGAAACTAGCTGTTCGGGTTGCAAGATCAGACGAAGCGTGTGGAACAACAGAACTTAACCTTATTATATTCAACATGGCGCCCACCACCACCACCAAGACTACTGTGCAGACACCTGTACGTGCCGTACCATCCGTTTTGGGACTGTTGGATCATAGTGCTGACCTCGAGTAGCCCAAGACTGAGGGTCCGCCTAAGCTTTCCGACATGAAAGACAGCATCGATCAGACCACATTTGAACAGATCCTGGAGATGGACGATGAAGATGACGATATGGACTTCAGCAAGGGAATTGTTTTCGGCTTCTTTGACCAAGCTGAAACTACCTTTAAAAAGATGGAAAAGGCTCTGTAAGTATCCCGAAATAGCAGAGTGACTCCAGGACTGACTCAGCCTGCACTTGCAGAGAGGAGCGTCAACTCAGCGAGCTATCTTCATTGGGACATTTCTTGAAAGGCTCGTCAGCTACTCTGGGATTGACTAAGGTTAAGGATGCATGTGAGAAGATTCAGAACTACGGTGCCGGGAAGGATGAGACGGGTACCAACAACGAATCGGAAAAGGAGTGTCTGGAGAAGATTAAGAAGACCCTGTCGGACTGCAAGGTGGACTACAAAGAAGTAGAGAGCTTCCTTCGCAGATTTTACGGCGACACCAGCCACATCAACAGCGACAACAAGAATGACGACAAGTAGTCCTCCAAAGCAAAGGTGGAAAGAAGTTGAAAGCGTGAGGATGATGGTTGACTGGAATATACCACGTGAGGTGACACACCTTTTCACATCAAAACTGCATTCGACACCATAACCGAAAGAGAAAACAACGCAATTTTTTTAATTTCCAGAAGCGCGTCTGATAATACCCTCGGGTTGTTTTCGTCCAATGCTTGCTCTCCTTAATCCCGTATGAACCAAGGATACTATGACGATACATGAGGTAGATGACATGTTTTCTTATTTTCTTTGCCCGGCCTTCGAGTTTCTGTTACATCTTTTTCTTTTCTTTCTTTCTTTCTTTTTTCTCTTTTTTCTCTTTTTTTTTTCCAGCTCTATCTAGGCTAGAGGTTTGTTCATAAAATAGGCGAGATTTCTGTTGCCCTTTTGTCCAGTCATTTTTTATCGAGCACACAGGGACAGGGCCAGAGCTTCGAGTCCCACGGAGACAACCTCCCGACACCGCATGTGGATGGTAGATTCCCTTTTTTTTTTCCTTTCTTCTGTGTAAGAGGGCATGTATCAGGTGTGTGACCGATACCCAGGACAAGGCCGGCTGCAGATGTCATGCCCGACATGCTTATGGCGGGTTTAGACATCCATCCCCCTTGGATGGGAAGAGGTACGATGAGTCGGCAAATTTTTGTCTTTTTGAAGGCCATCACCAGTGATACCATACCTCCCTGTGATTTATGATCCGACAGTCTTTCCATCCTGAATGAAGTCTAACTCCTCTGGCAGCATCATCTAACCCATGTCGGGTGCCATCGAATCAGCCGCGCAAACGCAATTGTCTAGCCAGGACAACGCATTTACCCTAATGAGCAGGAGTCGATAGATTTTCGTGTCTTAATCTACTCCGTTTGTCTTGTACTTCCATCGACAAAACAGGTATTAATGTCCTGCGAGACATTTCGGTCCGTTGCAATATCCGGGGAAACTATCGCGGAGTGTCTTCCTGTAGTCGCATACAGTTTCTGAAGTAATCGTCGTGGACTGAATGTATTCTATATAAGGTGTCGGATTCATCCTCCAACCCCAGCTGTCTTCTTTCTCCATACTTATAGAATCGCGTAAGATCACACAGCCTGTCTACCCCATTATAGCCACCACACGATATGTGCAACATGGGAAGCGAAGAATGATAGTCAACACAGAGCTGCGAAGTAACTGTCTCGCGGGACCGAGGTTCACGCCGGACACATTATGAGTGAATTGGATGACTCATTTTTTCTTCCTTTCTCTTTTTATGTCATTCTGTTTGTAACCCGAGACATTCACCTTCGAGACCCCTCCACAGCCTCTCAAAAAGACCTAATTATTTCCAGCAATCCGAACACTAAGACCAAACCAGCAATCCGGTCCATTACCCGTACCTTTTCCCCTACACCAATCCACCTTCGAGTACCTCCAAACCAGTGTAACACCCCCATGATCCAAGCACCGTATCACACTCCCATATTCCAAATATCTTGTATAAACAGAACCCCGGAATGTCACATCAAACACGGCGAAGGCCTTCAAGAACTTGACTCCAGGTCTCCGATGGGAACACCGAGACTCCGGACGAGGACAGTGTCGACTCATGCTGTCTTGTTTGTTTGCCTGTGTGACTTGGATGGTAGGTATGGATTTTTTGGTCTTGGGGTGGGTGGGTATACAAAGGTAACTTTTTGTACCTCATTTGTCTCATGGGTGTGAGTGTTGTCTGTGCGGGATCAATTTATTGGGCTGGTTACACGGCTGCGGGAGGTTATTGGGTTTCTTATTCTCTTTCTTTTGCTGATTTCGGGGTGTTGGCGTGGATATAGTGGTGGGATTTATATACATGTATCCATCGGATAGAGACATAGATATACATATATATATACATATATATATACATATATACATACAACTTCATGTCAAGGAATGAAAAAGAAAAAAAAAGCAAACCTCAATCCCCCCACATACATATGCACTACATCCCATCAAACAGCCCCGTTTGACACTACCCCCTCTGACCCCAAACGTCGTAGACGAGGCCAAGTACGCCCTGTTTGATGTCATTTGCGTTTCACCCCAGACAGACAAGGATCTTCCACCACCAGGGGTAATTCAATCACTACCCTACCCTAACCCAACCTAGCCTCTGCTGATCCGGTCAGTATACTCCATGTGAACCTCGCTCGAGGTCGAGGCTTGTACATACTTGTTCGAGCTCGGTTACTGCTTGTACTATCCTATACTAGAACGATTTCATTCGGCTTTATACTAGACTGGGCCAGACTAGACTTGACTAGACTGATATATACATGACACAACCTGAGGTTACTGATGTGTGTAGTTAACCACTCCAGTTCCCCCCATGCATGTCATATCAGGCCATGAGATGTACTTACTTACTGTCCACTATCTTCTATAACAGCGAGTTGCACTCGTTTCGTGCATGGTAGGTTATGTATGTACAGAATCACCGGGTACGTACATGCGTAATCTAAGTAGTCTAGCCTGCCTGGCAGGGGTATATACTGTACGTTCAATTCAATTCAATACCATCCATCATTCTCAAATTCCCTATACAAGTTCCCAAATATACAACAACAGTCCCCAGAACAAGTACAACAAGAAGAACAAATATCCACACTTGAAATAACTTACGCAAATCCCTACATCGAGTCCACCCAACAGGCCATCCATACTAATCCACCCAAACCCACCCGAACACCCCTGTCCCAACACCCGATCCGTCCCGACGACCCTGAAGTACTAAGTCAGTGTGGGTAATTGTAACAGGATGCAAACCAGACACACATACATATACAAATACAAATTACACTCATCATACCACATCCATACGATACCATATGCATGCTATGTAGACAGTCAGGTCGAGGGTAGGGGTTGTTGTGCGACGCAGACTAGGATCTCGACATGGCTGATTTTTCTTTTTTTTTTTGCTTTTTTGGGGTAAAGGAAAGGCACCTACCTCAGCTAGTGTATGTATGTAGGCAGGTACTAAGGTAGGGTCGCAGACTAGGGTGGAAATGTATGGGATGCATGGGAGGGTATGTACGGAGGGTACATACGTATACGTACTTTGTGCTCTTCCGAGGGTTTAAGAAGGGCGTGGGGTCTGGGATTTGAAAAAGGGAGGGAGTGGTTTGTGTGAATGTTGGTTCTATCTTTGTCTTGTCTTTTGTTTTTGGCTTCGTTGGTTTTTGGGTTGTGATTTTGATCAATTGATTTGTTTAACTGAGTTGAGTTATTGGGTTTTGGTTACAACTGTGGATTGGGGTTTGGGTTTTATTTGATTTGGGCTTGGGATAAAAGTCAATGGTCCATGGCGCCTGTCGGTCCTCGTGCCTCGAAGGAGGAGTTCATGCAGGCTCTGGTCTTGGATTCTCAGGATCCCCAGCATGAGCAGATTTACAGGGCTATGAGAGTATGTATTCGTCTATTTGTCTTGTTTGGTGATGTTTGTGTTTATATCTACATCTACATCTATCGAATGCGGTATTGTACAATGGTCCATTGACAGGAACAGGATGAAGCCATCGTCGTCTATAATCGCCTCAACGAAGATACCTCGCATCTCCTCGACAGCGTAGCGAATGACCCGTCGACCCGGCCGCCCTTCTTCTGGCATCATATCCGTCCCGAGCGCCAACGGTGGGGGATCATTGAGATCGCGCAGAATGCTGGGCCCTTGACCCGTCCTTTCTTCGCTCGCGGCGCCACGGCCGGTGAGTACGGTCCGAATTGGGTGTCTGGGTGGTTGCTGTATAGTGTGTTTCGGTCGAGGGATGTTCGGAACAATCGCAATCGGCGAAAGGGGGACGATCATGGTATGTGAGATTAGTGTCTGAATATTGTGCTGGGGTATGCTAACGGTTGGCAGGTCAAGGCTCGAAGACGAAGAAACAGGAAGAAGATGCGCCGCCGAAGAAATACTATGATCCGGTGCGAAATGGGTAGACAAGGAGTACGGAGGATATGACCGTCCTGGTGTGCACGTAACACAATCCTTAATCATCGTCTTCGCTTTCTTTCGTTCGATTCGATCCGTTCTTTTGCGTTCGCTCCTTTCTCAAAGCTTCCGTCACGCGTTCATCTCGCTCGTCTTTCTTTTCATCCCACACAACGTCGTACTCTGCTGCAATAGTTTTGATTTCCTTTCGCAATAAATTCCCTTCATCGATCAGTGACTCCCACTCATGGAGGTCTACGCCCTTCCTTTCATACAGCTTCTTCTGTCGCGCGTTAATCGTAAAGTCAAGCGCTGACTTATAGGATATTTCGCGGTTATGGTAGAGGAACCATAAGTAGCCCCCCATAAGAGTTGATAAACTGGCCAGATACGTGACCGGTTCCATGGTATCCCAGCCCAGATCCGTCTCGAATGTAAGTTTGTATACGAGGTACCACCACATGGCCAGAATACCGAACCCTCCCACGGCCACGCGCTGCGCTCCTCGATGTGCCAAGGCATCGCACTCGTGCTTGATTTCCGCGATGCTCTGAATCCTGCCGGAGATCCTCCGCAGCCGCATTCTTAGGAAGTGTGTTCGCTCATCGAACGAAGGGACAGTCACATGGATCTGGCGCAGACCCGCCGGACCCCCCTCGATACTGACGATGAACTCCCGAGCCCGGGAGGCATCGCGGACAAAGTCGCCGACCTCGGTGGACTGGGACCAGCGGACGAAGCGTTCCTCCCTGTTGCTCTTGCCGGGTTCACCACGTCGAAGATAGCTGTATGTGTCATCCTCCTCGTCCGGCCGACGTCTTCGTTGCCTAGCTTCATGTCCTGCCCCAATTTCCCCCAATCGGTGTACTTCAGTATCGGTCGTCTCATACATCGATTTCTTAGGCTTGACAGGGTTGTCGTCCATCTGGAGTGCAATAAAAGAGACAGCAGGAGGTCTTGGCTTCGCACCATCGATCGAAATCGGGGGGATCTCATCCTGAATGAGACGTTCGAGGTAGGATAATGGCTGCTGGGGATGTATCAGGATAGCTATTGGCTCAATGTCTTCAACAGTTAACTTTCCCGTTCCCTCAGCCCTAAAAGAACAACATACCATCATGTTTACTATTATGACTAGCGGTAGGTAGCGGAATCAGAACCTTGAAGAGTCTCGACGGCGTTGTCAACAATTTCCCTGCAACCCAGACTAATCAGTGCCCTGAAATGAATATAGAGGAAGCGCATTCACCCTTCGACATTGCATTCGCAAGCTTCGACTGCGAGTCCTGCTCCCCATCTCCGCTCTCAGTACTCCGTTGCCGGTCCTTCTCTCTAATCTCAATCCTCTCCAGCTCGTCCCTCGTCTCCTGTTTGTCCTCCTGGATGGCATCAAAATGCGCGAATCGCCGCACCTGCATAGATACAGGGAGCCCACACATCAAAGCGCCCTGGCCCTGTCTCCCAGCCAAAACACCACCAGCAACGCGCGACTGACCCGCCACCGGCGAATTGGCATACAACCTCGTCCCTGGCACGCCAATGGGCCGTCTGGCCATCGTGCCAAAGGCCGACACCCGACGCACAGCCGCCCTCATATTCAACAGACGGCCGTGTTCTCAAGAACCTAAAAATCAAGACCCAAAAAGACCATGCAGATACAAATAACTTTATAAACAATAACAATCAGTGTAAAGTAGTATAGTATAAGTAAAGTATCTAACCCGGACCCAAAAAGCAATGTCAATGATAAGAGAAAAAGGCCCCCAGAACCAGGGATTGTTTATATCATCACATAGCACCGCCTCCTTCATGTGTCCCCACAATGTCCCATTAATTTAAAAGCTCCATGCCATCATGGCATCATAGGTGACCCTGTTTGGGTTTCGCTCTTCTTTTCGAGAACGGGACTGTATACGTCATGGTGAGTCAGCAGATTAAGCATCACAGGGGGGGGAGGCGCTTGACCGTTTTGGGGCTAGTGGGATCTATGCCCAGGTAGCTTGGATTTCTACTCCGCTCTTTTTGGACGCAATGCGATGTATGCATTTCAGGGATATTGGCGTGGTCGGTACTGTGTAGGCATGGTGACGATGGTGGGTTTGGTTTGCCTTGCTTGGGGTTTGGTGAGGCCACGTTTGTTGGGAGGGGGTTTATGTATGTGTGTCTGGGGTTGCGGTGAGGGGGGACTTGTTTTCTGCATGGGTGAGATGTGGGCATCTAGGGGGATTCAACTGGATAGTAACTGTTCTTAGAGAAATTGTTTGGGGGGGCTTTTTACTATTGTTAGTGGTTGTAGTGAGGATTCTAATGGTTGTTGGTTTTCATAATCGGTTCTATAGTTGGATGTGCGATTCTTTTGGATGGCTATAAGGTCCTATACTGCTGGGATAAGCTAGTATATCCAAGCATATGTCTATGCTATAAGATGAGGAAATGTTTGATGTTGAGTCAAGTTCGGATTCTTGGTCTCTCTTGGTGGGTGAGGTAGAGCTGTCATGAATGTTTTTAGACATTAGGAGAGTATTCAATATTCTTACATCATACCTACTATGATCAATGGGAGTGAGTGAACAGGATGTCTATCTTTTATTCTTGTTAGTCGCAAGTGTTAAACCTGGTCTAGAAAGAGACATCGTTTAAAGAACAACCAAGGCAAATCAACGAATACGCAGTAGGACAATAGACCTCTGCTTCTGCATTACTGATTTTGCGTGCTGTAGAGCATGGTTTCAAGCGGACAATGATGTAGGTTATTGAGAGAAAGGAGAGTAAATCTTGGAGCCTAGATTCCAGTCCCTGTCGTACAGACACTGTGGTTGTTGTACCTGAAACTGGGTGCACAAGTAGTACACATATGGGAAAGGAGATGGATGACTGGGTTCATTCTCATATAGAACTAACTGGTGAAAAGGACTATTCCATCACTTGCACAAGTCAAAGAACGCTGGACAGATCAATGCAGTAATGCACATTCAATCTTATCTCCATACTCAGGAATTGTGTAAGCCTGGTAGCGCACACTAGGGTATATCTGTCGATGGGCTGATTTTTCGACTAAGGTCACACACGCTTCAATTGAGAACAAGCACTTCGATCTATCTGGATATTCAAGTCATGTCATAAATCATAAAGTCGTTAAGAGTCCTCCACGTAATTTCTTTTGGCTTTGTACGCCGAGTTCCGCTTGACCACAACATTGTGAAAACAGCACGGGCGACTACATTCCACGGCTGCTAAATGCGAGGGCCCGCGATGGCACGGCGGGTCTGTCCTGACCGAATCGTCCTCCCTCATAGCTTTCGGGACTGCTCCCTCCGCTCCTGCTTCCTCCACTGGTCGAGGTATCGGTATCGTCATAGCGGGCCTTCCGTCCAGTGCCTATCGCCACAGGCATTCCCTGGACAACCCCTCCGTGGTCATGTCCAGCTGGATACATACCATCGTTGACGGAGAAATTCCGACAGATGAGGTACGCTCGCATTGCAGCATTCTCTCGGGCCAGGGTTTCGTTTTGGCAAACAGTGTCCGTCTGGTATTCCCGATTATTGACGCGAACAATGCAGGTATACCCGGTAGGGCCTTCATACACCTCAAACTGGGGCTCCGGCCAGCGGCGGCGTCGGCAAAGACCTGTACACATGGTTATTGAACTTCGAACTTGAGTTTCAGTCAGGACTGCGACATTCGGAAGCCACCATGCAATTTGCCGAGGTGTTAACAAATCACGTAGTGTGCAACCAAGTAAATCTCTGATCGATGCATGGGATAGTCATTGCCCCCCGAGGATTTCTCAAGGGGACGAAAAAAAAAAAAGAAAAGAAAAAGAAAGATTTAGGGGGAAAGGTTCATAAACCGCGATTGCCGCGATCAAACCAATTCGGGTAAGAGATGTCTGAGATCGATGGCGTAGAGTTGGGCACATTGCAACAGAGAGGCTACATACTCGCAAGGTATAGAATATAGTACATCGTGAAGACAGGCGGGCGTCCAATAGAACGTATGGTACAGAGACGTATCGAATCAGTATTTGCTGCCCTGGATCTGTTGACACTGCACAAGATCCTGGCAACCACACCCAAAGTATGGAAACAAGCCTATGCAAACGGCGCTTGTTGATGCCCAATGGCCACGTTCCTCATATGACACTTCAAGGGATTTGCTGTTTCGGAATAGCCAAGATCTTGTCACGAAAAGCGGATCAGTGGAGAGGCTTAGTATAGATTTGATCAATCTAGACAAGGGCACGACAAAATGCAAACAAATAGAACTAACGTATGATGGAAGATAGCAACATTCCACGCAATGGTAGAAAGCAAGAAGGGAAAAAGAAAGAAGGGAAAGAAAGGCAGGCAAATATTATCATTCTAGCCAGGTATAATCAGTTCAAATAAACAGGCGGGGCCCATAAAGCAGTAGTCCATAACTTAGGGTTAACAGAGAGGCAAAATAAAAAAAAGGGTCTAAGAAAGGAATAGAAAAGAAAATAATAATAATAATAATAATAATAAGTTAAAAAAAATAAAAAAAATAAAAAAGGCCAACGGGCTTCTAACCGGGTCAATTGAGGCATTCTCCACCAGATTGGAGTTCTGGCGCAGGTAACAGGTGAATTCCATGAGCCATTGCGGATCTAAATTGTCCTAGCTTTGTTCATTTCGAGTCGTTTCTTTCTGGAGATCGAATACTGGAAAAGCGTGGATTGGAACGTTGATGTGCTGGCATGGCTTTCGGCCAGTGATCCAGTACTAGAAGACCCAAGACAACTTTGCTCCATATGCCACGGTGTAATTCGCCGCCGATCCAGGCGGCTAAGATTGACATGTTGCTCAGGATAAGAAATTCCGGTCAAATCGTCATTTCGGTCTACCATTCTTCCTGCAGAACGAGTGCCGGAGCTCTGGGCAAGGGTGATAACCAGTAAATCTTTTAGTTCTTTTTTCTCATTTCTTGTTGTGTCCCTCCTTCCCTCCTTCTCTTTACTAGTTCGGTTGAGAATTTCTAGAACCCCGCATGAAAGACGAAATCTAGAAATGATTCCCGTCGTTCCAGAATCAGCAAGCATGAGATATAATCATATATTAATTGGAAAAGAGGCGGCGTTGTGGAAGGCCACTAATGCATACAATGATGAATCCCAACAAGAGAGGGGTTCATGTCGCGCAGATGAATCCTGGTTGTAATCTTAAAAAAAATATATATATATATAATCAGTGATTATGGAAGATTATAATAATTAAATGAATGTCGACTCCATAGCCCGTGGGAGAGAGTGAGAAAATAAAAAATAAAAAAGAGTGCCACTTTAGTCAAGAATATTATTAGCCACGATGGACCCGGCCACAACTTTTTGCTCAGCCCAATGCTGAGGGACGATCACGATCATCATCGACTCGGTAAGTGATCCGAAAACGTCTCCTATGTGAATTGACCGCCTCCTCGGAAATATTCGACGTCTATCCTGTGATCCTTCAGGAGGGTCTTTGCAACGGAAAGGATGAAGATAGATCGATTATTTTCATCAAGAGCGAGCGGCGGTTCCCACAAATTGACGGGCATCGTCATAAAATCCCCGGTTTGGATGATGATCAGCCGTGTGGGAAAACGAAATTGGTTCTGGATTTGCGCCGGTGGATCTCTGGTCATATCCATTGGACGAGCCATTCCGTGGTTGGCAGACAGGCATCGGACGCAATGATGAGTTGGCAGTTTGGTCGTTTGGCGCGGCGGGGAATCCATGTCACTTTACACGAGACGAGGAGAGAAGTATAACCACCATCCTGCAGAGTAGTAGTAGTAGTAGTAAGTAAGTAAGTAATAAATGATCCTTCAATTGAGGACCCGCACAATTCAATTGCCATTTGCACCACTGTTGATCCCTATCCCTACCCTCGACTGACAGACTCTAGTCTGTGCAGTGCATTGTGTGAGTCTGCCTTCTTTTTCTCCTCGCAGAAAGTAACGGGGGTAGAACAAAGTTTGGAATTTAACCTTCACTCTTTCTCTTTTGTATTGGCAGGTGGGGTGTTTTCCCCCCCCCTAAAAGTAACGTTAAGGTGGAATACAAGACATAGTGGGATTTTGGAGATCAATGTCACCAGGGTTGACTGCACCAGCCTGTGAGAAGAGGGGAATACCAAACAAAAGAAAAAAGATAGTTAAAGGGAATTTCTTTACAACAAATGCTTCCGGACCATCGAGTCCGCCACCTGAATGATCACGATAGTTAACTAGTTACAGGGCAACCGCTGACTCAGTCATACACGGGGAATTCTAATTCTGCAGGAAATCATCATTCCACTTCATGCAGTGTCCAACTGCCGGTACCACCAACATCCCGTGATTTCCTTCCTACTTCCTGGTACTTATAGATTTCATCCCTTACGTCTTGTTCGTTTACAAACATAGCTCATCAACCCTCGAGGTTACTGGATGACGCGTTCTCCGGTGAGCGTTGACATGGAATTGTGAGCAATTATAGTCCTGCATTTTACTGTACAATAATAGCAATCTGCCTTATAGATCATTTCTCATCTTTGGTGAACACCATGCTCGTTGTTTTGTCCACTTCTCGTTTGCCTAGAATCAACTAGACCTCAAGCGGTACATTTTCATACCATGTACGCATATTCTCGGCAGCCTGATGGGGAATGACATAGAGAGGGTGGAGCGCTGTGAGCCGATCCTTCTCATCGAATACGCTCAAATCTGATCCGTCATTGTTCGAGCTGGTGGCAGGAAGGAATTTCCAGGAAAATGCCGAGGAGAAGTCCTCCTTGGAGCTTGCGCTAGCATCGGTATGGTAGTGGTGATATTGGGCCGTGCTCAACCCAGTGAGAGTATAGCATGTGTGGTACGAATCTGGATGTCTACGTTTGACAGTTAGCTCCATAAATTGCGCTGCAACAGAGATCTATATGGGATGACCATACTTCCCGGGCTTGTCACGAAGCCCTCCGTGCTTTCCCTGGCAGCAAGCAAGGATGTATCTTGTCAGGCCTTCGCGGCTATAGAGGTTGCCCGTTGAGGCCTGCTTAGGAGCTGTAGCTGGTTGGGTGCCGTTAATTGCGGATTGAATCAATGGCCAACAACCCCCGACCCAAAAGCTGTAACATCCATCCACCAACTTGTTGGTCCGTCCAGCAAACCCTCCTTCAGGAGCGTACTGTCGAGCGGAAAGCCATGATAGGAGCATTGGAACATCCACGCATCTAGCATTCTCAGCAAAAAGTGGGGGAATAGCAAGCTTATGCAGCTCCTTACCTGGAAATGGTCGCTTCGGGCTTGCCTAGAATGCATAAGCACGCCAAAGCGCAAAAAGCGTAGGCGCCATGCGCCTCCGACCCGGGATTACCGGAGATGCCACCTTCGAAAGTCTGGCCTATGGCCTATGAGCACTCCCGTCCATTGGGCCAAACTTAGATACCACGTACATCTTGATAGATAATCTGACAGGCCACTGGTGAACGTTTCGAACCCTTGCTTCCGAGCTTCGGCATCAGGTGGCAAGGTAAGTGGCAGGCCAAGGAGCGATAAAAGCACCATCGCGCAATAAGCGCCTCTGATATGACGCCCAGTCAGATAGAGTAGTAGAATGATAGATAGGAGTGCCCATTACCTCACATCTTCTTCCCCACCCTCGGATACTCTAAAGCCACCGTCGGGCTGCTTCAGCCTTCCGAGCCATCTCCACCTAGTCCCGGGTTAACGGTGCACAGATCTTCGGAGGTGGCAGATATACAACTCACATTGCCTCGCGATCGATCAATTGGAAAGCCTCTTCGCCACCAATCATGGCGAGCGATAGAACGGCAGCATAGGTGGGTGCGCAGTGGGACAGTTGGCCATGTCCTCCTCCAAACCCACCAGTGGCATTCTGCATAGGTCTAAACGACGTAATTACCCTGGAACGGAATGAATTTAGACATTGAGTTACCAAAAACAGCAATCGACCAACATAAACAGAGTACACTCCCTAACAATCCTACAAGAGTGTAGATCAAGGTAGCCAGGCGCTTGCTTACCGTTCACGGAACTGACTGATGTCTTCACCTAGTAGAGTTAAGCCAGCTAGAGCCCAGTAAACCATCCAGGGACGACTGGCATCAAGGGCCACAAAACTCCCCGGATAGTCCTCTAGAGAGTCATACAGGTAGGCAATATGATCATCACGGTTAAGTGCCGGTACCCCAAACTGATTGAACGGTCCCTGTTGACTGCTATGGATACCTTTCAGGAATGGTAAGCATTTGTTTACTGTTTCTTCTTGAAGCTTTGTTGTCTCGGTGTTGAGAGCGTCTTGGATGCTCGGCAGCTCCTTGAACAGTGCTGGGACCGCAGGATGTACTTGAGTTTCACTCATTCTGCGCTGCTGCTTAGGCAGTGTATGATCCTGTGAAAGAGTTGTCGATGACGGACAGCTTTCTGCCGGTTGGTTGGGCCTGATGCTTGACTTTCCCGCCGATATTTGACTGGTCGAAGCGAAACGAACTTTTCGACGCTGCTTTCCTGTCGCTGAAGTGACAGGCATGAAATCTTCCGAGGAAGCTTAGATCCGTATATAATCTTGCGAACAAAGGAAGCTAAGGTCGATAACAATCGTAATCACATAAGCGATCTCACTGCTATTGTCCTGTTATTGGCAATGGAGAAAGCGCATTCATTGTTCTTTTTTCCCACTGGGCGGTGGGTCACCCCTCACTATGGTAGACACCTTTTGCCCTCTGTGCAAGTTTACTATTATACTCTTCATTCACCACCCTCATCTCCTTTGTAGAAAAATCAAATGATAGAACGCTGCTAAACTGGCCATTACATAGTTCTAGCTATTGTGGTAAGTACGATTTTTAGGGAGTAGCATCAGGAATGCCAAACCCAAACCGAAGATCCATATTTTTCAGGCCCGGCTGTACTCCGTACTGTACTTACCGTCATAACTCTCCACGTTCTGTCAAAGAGCCTGTGGTCCCGTGATGAGCATTCCTTTTTCCTAAGGCTCCCACCAAAATCAAACCCGGAATAGATCGGCCGGTGGGCACTGGGTGAAGGATTCAACCCAATAACATCTCATAACCTAGCCCGATGATACCGAATCCGGTATTCGCGCTACGAAAAGCCCTTGTTGAACTAAAAGAGGTAGTCCAATTCTTAATCCTAACTAGTTGTTGATCAACTCACTTGGGTGTCGGATGAGGGGCTTTCGGCTAAGAAGTCCTACCACCTCTTCCAAGACACTGTTATAGCGCACAACATACGAAGGGAATGGAAGACCATCTGATATCACGAGGGAGACGTTGCCTTGACTGATCGATGGGAACCTTCGATCTCGACAGCTAATAACCGTGGGCGAACATGGTCTGCATACACAGTATATCTCATCAGGATTCAAGGTTAGTCAAGGGGCGGCACTACCGAATACTACCTATTCCTGGTACGAAGTACTCCGTAGACCAGAATGATTCGCGCACACAGACCACCACGTACGGCTACGTGCCCACCAAGTATGGCGCTGATCAATCAGCATCAGACACAGCCACTCAAAGCGCCAATCTCGTCAACAGAGATATCCGCCATCTGGAACTGGAGTTGCCATTTATGGAGCTACGCGTTGGATGTGTTATTGCATGCGGCGGATGGCGTGGCAAGCTGCGAGTCAGAACCCAAGCGAGCCGAGACGATTTTTTAGTCGTAGGCAAATGAAGTTAGTTGATGGGCTTCCTGGATGTGGAGCCCACGGGCCTCTGAAAGCTGAATTTCAGATGCAAAACGGTTTTCCTTTTACGCCCTAGCCTGCCTTGCAAGAACCCTGGACAAAAGAGCTAAGAGCAACTTTGTCTACTTCTGTCTCTTTTTTGGGTCTGGTGGGCGATGTGGCCACGATTGACTTTGTCATCGCTTCCAGCTTCAGGGATTTGCTCGAGCGCCGATTTTGATCTATCATCTTCGTCTTCAAACCCCATCAGCATTGTTGGCACTCATGCTTTCATGGATCGGCCCTCGGATTGTCTACCGCTTGAGGGTCGAGAACAAACATAAACTCAAATATCGGAGGTGAAACAGCTCCTCGTAGCATCCAGAGGAGATATAGGCAGCTGTTCCAAGAGCGTAAGAGGTGAACTTTCTCCATGATGGGACTTATTGAGGAAGAGAAAGAAATCAAGACAAACAATCAAGAAGAGCAAAAAAATCAACCGAAGACAACCAGTCAGCAGGCAGCTTATCATTATCAGCATCAATTATCTCATCTTCATCGCGGAAGTGCCAAGTGAAGAGCTAGTCCAAAATGATTTTCTTTCCCGCGCCTAGAACAGCCCTGTATGGTAAACCAGGTAATACTGGGTTGGAGCTACTGCGGCGTCAGCCGCCCTGTTGTCAACATGTGTGCGTCAGTGATTGAACGTTGACGGAGATGAGGCTATAATTGGCAGCCAATATTGACTGATTCGCCCGAGCAAAGGCTGCAATGTCTGGACACGCATCCATACAGAGAGCAACATTCTGCTACCAGGTAACCCATCTTAGGTAGGTACTAGAGAGCAGGAGGTCTTCAATTACCATACCGTGCGTACGGGTATGGTCAGCGGGGTCTTTCCGAGCCCCAACACTATTGCCACGGCCAACTGAATCGGAGCCCCCAACTACCAATGGGCGGGGAGAATCCTTCGAAATTGAACGATCTTGATGGTTTCCACTGATCTTCTTTCCCGAATGTGCACCCATGCGTCTTTCACGGAGGAAACCGTGGCTGTACCGTGGTACTCGGGTAAACGGGACCAGCCTCTCTTGATTTCCTATCACGCTTTGTTGTCAGCACGAGAAGTGTTAACAAGGGGTCAGACAAAAAC
The DNA here is from genome assembly GCF_001792695.1 of Aspergillus bombycis. Taxonomy (NCBI): domain Eukaryota; kingdom Fungi; phylum Ascomycota; class Eurotiomycetes; order Eurotiales; family Aspergillaceae; genus Aspergillus; species Aspergillus bombycis. Next base: position 147,911 of record NW_019170079.1, read on the forward strand.
GAATGCAATGGTGAATGACAGACATCTGTACCAATGTCAATGGCTGCTCACTAAGACATATGATGAATGAGTGCATGCTACTGCTGCATTGGAGGTATGTACTCCCTGATGGACATACTTTTGAAACGTAATATACCTGCTTACTCCGTACAGTAAAGAATAAACCTCCGTTGGGAAGCGCCGCGCTAAGCACGGTAGGGAAATCGGATGCATGTGTGTCTTCCACTAGTGTATCCATAACCCTAACCATTGGAGATCCGAAAGAGGAAAGTGAATAAGTATCATGAGACTCGTCAATCGAGGAATGTGTCGAAGGTTCCAGGTGGTGTATTTACTCAGCCATACCATTACTGTACAGAGTAGTGGGGATATACTCTAGTACTGAAGTCTTGACTAGTTTGATGCAGATATTACCCTAGAAGGATGTTGACTACTCGTGAAAGTTATGGTTAAATGGGTCGAGTACTGTTTGTTGCCACTCTGACGGGGTCGGTACCAGACGAAACAGAAAACAGAAATGTGTACGGCGTACAGTACCTCTAAGAAGAGAGTGAGAGAAGTGACAAGAGAGAAAGCGGAGAAAGGAACAGAAGAAAAATTACGAGCGGCGTGGCATTTAATCATGGTCACGGTAGCATGATTTCCGTTTCTTCCCCCCCCCAGACAAGCCAGTGGGAAGGCATGACGGGACGGCGGATGACCCAACCTCCCCACTCCGATAGCGATAACTCCATCCCAGGATCCCCTAGCGTATCTCCGGCCGACGCAACTCCCGCCTCACCGCTGCTTTGCTCCCCACCGCTTCATGCCCGCCATGGCCTCATCCTATCATCCTCTTCTCTTCTTTTCTTTCGTACCCCCGGATTCTGGGCTTTCTGCTCACCCGAAGCCCTTTGTCCTCAGGCTTCGCTGCTGCCGATTTCACTTCCAATCCTACCTCTTATTTGTTTTTTGTACCACCCGTCTGTCGTTTATTTTATTTTATTTTTTTGATGAATTTTTCCCTTTCCTATTTCTTGTTTCCCCTCTCCCTTGGTACATAGGCACTTGACACACAATGTCAAATGTCGATATTTCCAGCGACGGCTTTATCGGCCTCGATTATGACTCGAGAAACTACCTCCAGCCTCAGTCATGGCCCGTGGCGGTGGACCACCAGGCTTCCCACCGAGCAGAAGGAGCGCGAGACATTTCTCCCTTGCAAACCAGCGGTCACGCATTTGAACAGTCGGTAGCTCAGGATCCCAATCTGATGGTCGACTGGCAATTTCAGCACATGCAACCCCACCTTCAGTACTCTCATGAAGAAGCCTCCGCTCCTCAGTTCACGACCGCAAGCTATGGGATGCCCCTCCAGTCGTCTCCCATTGATTTAATCTCTGCTACACCCCAAGGACAATTGAGCGGAAGCCTCTTAGACGGCCCATATCTGCCTCTATCCGCACCGGTTGACATGGTTCCTTTTCCTTATCACGATCTGCAATCTGACTTGATGGCCTTTCCGTCCGATGGCCTGGCGCATGCCCTACCCGAGATTCCCTCGTACGCCGCGCCGCAGAACGTAATAGACAGCAGCTCGCCCGCGGACACGTACTTGGAGGTCCGTTCGTTGACCAGTTCGAGCAGCGACAACGGCTGGAGCACTATTGAGCGCCGCTCGCATGAGTACTTTCCCGACCAAGGCTTCTTCATCAATCCCACGCAGACATTGCATGACAGGAGTCTCTCAGAGTCATCTTATTCAACGTCGTATGGCAGCTTTGTAGAGATTTCGAATCCAGTCAACTCGCCCAGCTCGGACACCAACTTTGATGCCGCCTTTAATAACACAATGGCCCGACGTGTGTCATTCGACCATACCTCGCATGGCTCGCAGTCACCGACTGCGGTCAGTCCTGTGGCCATCGTGCGACCTATTCCAGTCCCCATGAAGAAGCCCTCATCGCCTACACGGTCCACCGGGTCACAAGCCTCGTCTACCTCTCCCCCTACAAGGAAGCCATCCCGCAAGAGCCCTATTGCTGCCAAGACTGCCGAAACAAAGGTTCGGAAGCAATCGCAAAATGGGAAGCCGGAAACCGAGAAGCGTGTTGGAAAGCGGAAGGGCCCGCTCAAGCCAGACCAGCGGAAACAGGCCAGCGAGATCCGCAAGTTGAGAGCGTGTCTCCGTTGCAAGTTCTTGAAGAAAACTGTAAGTAGTTCGCCCAATTACTGATGAGGCGAGCCCTGAGACAGTTGACTGACCGGGAAAACAGTGCGACAAAGGCGAACCCTGTGCTGGCTGTCAGCCATCGCACGCTCGGTTATGGCAGGTGCCATGTACCCGCATAGACATTAAGGAAATTGGCTATTTCATGAAGGACTGGAAGGCTGACTACGAGCGTCATATCTCTCTTGGGTTCTCGGTAGGCAATATCAAAGGATTCTCAGAGCATGAGAGGACTCTCTTCATCACCCATGGCTATGGTCAAATCCTTCCCATCAATGCTCGCGAGGTTTATGTGCACAACGAGCAGTGCTTTAGTGTCGACTGGGTAGAGACGTACAACCGAGGACCCACGAAATACGAGGTGGAAACCGCTAAGCTTTCTGCTGGGATGGAAGGGATTTCACACGCTATGTTATCCGATTATCTCGATCGCCATATCGATGGAAATGGCACTTTTGAGAAATTTGTCGATGATTACTTTGAAGGCACTCCATTCCTGACACAAATGCTGAAGACCGCATTCCGGTTCTATTACCGTACAAAGATGCCGGTGATCCGCAAGGCCTTGAAACTTATCATTGCCTATAACCTGACTCTCCATGTCACGTTGGTCGAGGGCCTGGGCGAGGAAGAAGGACTTCTTGGAAAGATTGAAGCAGAGACTTCAAAATTCAAGGGCAAGACATTGGCACCAGTAATGATCAACTTCCAAATCAAGTGTGCTATGGCAAACATGTGGCGTGAGTTGCAAAAGGATGTTCTGGAGGAGCTCTCTAGCCTCTATTCCAGCGTCTATAGCGGAGAGAAGCTCAAGAACTGGCCAACAATCTTCATCCTGGCATCCATCCTTTTGGCCGTGTGGGAAGAGATGCAGTTCGACTGCCATTACCGCACTCGGGTAAGTTGTCTTTCGGATACTATGAGATTTTGCAGAGATGCTGACGGTTGCCAGGATGCTGCCGCTGTCGAGAAATTCTGCAACGACATGGAGACTACCCCCGTCGGTGTTATTGTTGGCTTGTTCCAGGCGATTTCGCAGAAGCTTCCCGCATTCACCGAGTGGGAAACACAAAAGCACCACCACCTGCTGCACTCGAACCCGGATGTCTGCAGCGCAATGACTGAGGTTCGCCAACATGTCACGCAATATGGTAAGAAAGTCGAATGCCACGCAGCGTATTTGCCCTGGCTAACCTCCGTCCAGAGAGCTATCTCCGTAGCCGCTCCAGTTCCAAATTTGACCGCAACGACTTTGATTGTTTATCGAATAAATTTGTTTCAAGACTTGTTGTCCGCGCCAATTAAACGATAAGTTATGAGAATGATGGTCCATTGCGCTTGATTTTCTCACGGCTTTTCAAAGATGACGGCATCGGCGCGGTATGAAACTATGAGATATGCCGGCATTCACGATTATGACTCGCATTAAGCCATTAGCGACTACGATCGTTCTATTCATTCTTGTTTTCCCGTCTCGGTCTTCTCTACATTATTCTTTTTATTTCTTGTTTTTGCCAGTCTAGCCTAAAGCTTACGTGTTGTCTCTTGCGTGATTTCAACTTACACTCTTTTTTGCTTCTAGTGGTATACCTTTCTCGCACAGTATTATAAACAGCGATGATGAGGATCACGAATGTCATGATATTGTATGGTCACGAAATGTTTTCCAGCAGCAAACGATGAGCGCAACTGAGTTGCCGACGTATAGTGGAGGCTAGTTCCCGCTTCATGATGCTGCTTTTTTGCATTTATGTGCCTGATTAGCGTATGTCTGTGTGTGTGCGCATTGGTGCTTCTCTTGAATTATCTTGATTATTGCTTTTATTGATTCTGATCTTGTTATCTATTATGGGTATTGTATTTCAAATGTCGGAGTGTGGGAACGGTTGTGTGGCATGAAGTTTTGACTCTTACTGATTTTTCTGTTCCCTTTTTCTTTTCCCTGTTTTTAATCAAGAAAAAAAAGGGGGGGTGCTCGCACACTCCATTGCCCTTGGTTGCCTTGAAGCCAGAGCCAAGTCACAGGGTAATAAATATCATTCACATACGAACAAACTCGAACATACACATACACGCAAGTGGGACTCGTACAGAACTTACACCGTCTTAACATTTACACCCCCACCCAAGCACCCAGTAGCAATAGTGTGATCCAAGTAACACTGACACCGTACAACCATGAGTTGGCCTCTTACCAGCCAATCTATTACCCTCGAACTGGGGCAAATTCGGCTATGGCAGCATACCGCCATGTGTCCTGTACGAAGTTTCGGCTGCTTTGGGAAACTGTCCTAAATTTGGGTCTTCCTGTACTACTACTTTGAGAACGAGGCAACGAGGCTTTCCTCACCGTCAACCATAGCCACGTTTACATATGTACATACAGAGTAAGAACCGACGGTCTTTTTTACATCGTCGTTCTCGTTCAGAGTTCCTAAATTTGGACTCCCAGTTGGTCGCCCCACAGTGGGTATGGTGTATCTGACCAAGACGAGGGATCCTGTAATTTGGTATTCAGTTATCCCATTGATCTAAGAACCGCCAACAGAACGAGCAACAATTGCAATCAATGGTGAGGTGTTCGTTATTGAGGCAGGACCGCACACGCTCCACTGCCAACTCCACCCCAACAACCCGGAACGCTTGTCGGAATGACTTTCCATCTGAAGTGATTGCGTCTAATATCGCTGCCGAAGTGAACGTGGCCGACTGGATCGTGATATTCTTTAGGTTTGGTAAGCCCCTAGACATCACCCAGTCGAGAACGATGGATAGCGTCTGCAGATCCGGTCTGCCCCATTCTCTATACTCTCGAAAGCGCAGGGATCGGAGACTCGGGGGAAGATGGCAATATTGGCGGAGGTGTTTCTGGGCCTCGGGGCTCTGCTCATCATCGTCGCCTCTTAGGGCCTTCGGGTCGATGGTGAGCTGTTGGAGACTTGTGAAGTCGCGGAAGTCGAGGGCTGGGCAGTTCGTGCGCAGGTAGAAGTCTAGTTCGAGGTTGAGGAGTGAATGTGCTTGCGCCTTTAGTACGTTCACGATCGCTCCTCGGTCCATTGGAAACTGGTTCGGTATGGTCGTCCATGGGGATCCCTTCAGGGTGAAGTTCTTGAGAGCTTTGGGGAACTTGAGCATGTCGTGGAGACCGTTTATCGATACGTCACAGCAGAGCAGGATCAGGGTTTCCAAGGATGTGGGCCGAAACCCAGGTTTCTTGGTATAACTCAGCATTTCTGGGTCTAGGCCGGAGATCATGGCTGCTACTATACTCAGCTTCTGTAGCTTGGGATGAAGCAGGACAGTCTCGCGCGAGGAAAAGTACCAAGGTTCGCCTGCTGTATGCTGGAGGGGTGTGGGTGTAAGGTCGTTCATAATCAGCTCGCCTTGCAACTGTTAGTGTGTGTATGTATGTACAGAGTAGGGGGGGTTAAGTGGAGCATGGGTTGGCAGACATGTTGTTAAGGAAGGCAGAACGCCTGACATTGACTGGGTTGATTGCTGGAAGAGCCAGGACCAGATCATAGACAAAGCGTCGAGTCTTGGTCCAGGCCCGAAGTCCGGTTCATCATAAGGCCTCTGTGTGTCATATTCCAGGCCCTTGACGACAAGTCGTCTCAAGTTGACCAGGCGGCTGATTGTTGGTACCAAGCTCTCCACGAGAATTGGATAGTACTCGTCCTCATTTGGAATGTCGTCAACATAGTGATAATGGATCACAAGCTCTTGTATGTACTCTGCGCGGACCGCCTTGCGATCTATAGCATAGGCGAAGCTTTCTCCGTCATGGTTGCCCAGATAGACAGACCGGTAGAGATAAGGCTCCACCAGCGTTTGAAGACGTCGACATGTCCGTGCGAGACTTGCAAAAGAGGCTTGCGACGGGACCTCTGCCAAAATCCATACCAGGATCTCCGTGGGCAGATGAAGCAGTTGTAGGGGTGATGCCATTGAGAAATCTGCTCTTGGTGAGTGAATCATCATGATTCAGGTACGAGGAAGCACCCACGGCTGTTGTCACGACTAGTTTTTGTTTCCACCTGTATTCTGTTCCGTGAATTTCACCGAAATAGGCAGTTACCATCTAGTATCTACACAGTAGTAGTAGTAGTAGTAGTAGTAGTAGTAGTAGCATTTGTAGTGGCTTGCACAGCCGCATTGTTGTCAAGGCGAAGTGGCCAATCATGACTCGTCTAAATAGCCCACTGCACCACTTCATCTGGCCCCGGTAGCTTTGTGGGTATACAGGCGAGTTTAGTCTAGGTTGAAACCAGGTGGGATCGAGTAGAACCAGTGTACTGAGACAACTCCAGAGGTCACGAACCTCGTGCAGTGTTTCCCACCTACATAGTACAAGTAAGAGAGAAAACACATCCACCATAGCTAGGGTAAAACGAGCTATCCTGATATGTGCTATTAAAAGGGCTTCATTGGAATACTAGGTTCTGGTAAATTATTCGCAATGTATTGTTCGTTCATCAGAATGCTGCTTAATGTCCCAATTTACCTTGAGAATTAGAAGACGCTATGTCATGGGAATGGAATAATCCTTTCTATCAGACAATAAAAACAATCCCCCGTCACACAACAACCTCAAAATACCTTAAAAACTCTGGGTCCTTCCTGAGTAACTCATGCTCCTGAACCTCAACCTGCACAAGAACCTCAAAGACCCTCGTTGCTCCACTCGAAAAATTCGGCAAGATTACCGCGCACGCTCCGGGAAGGCTTAGAGGAACTCGAAACGCAACAGGTCTTAAACCACCCCCAATATCGTACTTTTCTGCATTTCCCGAGTACCATGTATTCACAAACACATCCATGTCACTGAAGTCTGCTTGAGAGCCCAGTATCTCCGCTGGAGCGAGTGACTTCATGAGAAAGGTCATGTGGCTGATTGTAGATAGGCTGGTGGAGTTTATAGATTGGCGGACTAGGGTAGCTGCAGCTGCGATACCACGGTCACCATCTGATACTAGGGCTTCGGCAGTGATAGGGCCTGCTTGGGACCCGATGACGGCGTTACCGAAGTAGCGTTCAGAAGTTTTCTTCTCTGGGTCGCGAGTGCGGACATCAATAGGGTGGACGAAACGGGATGGCGAGGAGGATTTTTCTGGGTGCAGATTGAGCCGAGCACGTGTAATTGACGTCCATGTAAGGGCAGATATGCAGTCGTATGAGGTTATATAGTCTACCTCAGTCAGATGTGGGGTGCACCGCGCTTTGAGCTGTTGGATGGATGGTTCAGAGATCCTGTATACGCTTGATCGGAAGGCAGGTGGCGACTTTAGTTTGAATTGACTTTTCTCCATAACGTAGAACATTGGGAGCTTTTCCAGATGTTCCTGTCTGGAGAATGTTGAGCTGGTCTCTGGCGCATTGTATGGAGCTCTGTTGAGATCTGGTGTGTAGGCAGGTGTCTTCAGCCCTTCCCGATGTGCCTTGCAGTTTTGACAGATAAGAGAGACGAATGTATCAATAGAAGACCAGTCTCCAGCCGCGTGATTCATCCACAATCCTAGAATCAGGCCGCCCTTCACAAGATTTATTTGAAGAGCGCAGACCTGCTTTGGGGCCGCCGGTTCCTCCGGTAAAAACTCTGTAAAGTCTATATTATCTGGAGAGAATGAGTCCTGGACTAGGGCGGAAAGTGACTTTTGTTCCTTGGACTCAAACCGGCGAATGTTGAGTTTGACCTGGCTTCCTGGTGGTATAACTATGCTGAGTTTACCATGCTCGTTGAATTCGAGGTTCCCGGCCATGAAGGGCAGTTGTCTGGTCGCGTTTTTTACGCCTTCCGCCAGGGAAGTGATCAATTCTTCTGGATCGATGGTGGGTTGGAGCTCATAGAATAATAAGACTTTCACAGTCTTCGTGATACCGATTTTGTCCATATCGGACAGCTCATATTTCGTGTCACCCATGGCTCAATACAGTCACGAAGCTCCTGATCAGGTTGAGATTAGTATAAACTAAACGTAGCAATGATTGAAAAGAAGCAGAACGTTGAGTTCTTACCAGTCTCAAGTATACTACTCGTATCTTACGCTTTGCCCTCAACACCTTGAGCTATCTCGCTACTTATTCGGCCTAATTTGCACTGTGGGAGTAATTTCCATTTGAATGAACATATACAACTACTTATATCTCAATCCATGTCCACTGCCCCCATAAATCTACTAGTCCCAAATAGGGTGCCCGACAACGATGAAGTTCAGGCAACCAGTACTAACCAGTTTCGATACTTATGACTATTTTTCCAGGCAGCAGATCTCTTGTTCCAGATGATTTAGCTGCATGGTAGCGTCTCAATCACTCGTTGAGGCTATATTCACCAGGCCATTTCAGCCTACCATCAAAATAACACAGAGTCGTAGATGCCTCCAGATACTATATATCCGTTAAAACAGAACATAGAACGGAGCTAACTATATATAGACTTAAGCAAATAGTCGAAGTATCGGTTAGCTCAGGAATGACAAGTAAATAAGACCAAGCAAGTAGTGTTGCTATCCTGCTTGTACGAGTCAGTTCACTACTAATTAATATCGGTGGTTGCAGCTTAGTTAACTAACCAGTAATTACAGTGATTAGCTAATCATTCTACCTGCCTATTCAGGAGTGGAGAAGTACCGGATGCGCAAGGTCGATCACCTGACCCTCCTGCCGTTAGCGCTGGCCGGGGCCGTCTCAGTGACCCAACTATTAGGCTACTAAGAGTGTCCACTGCCCCCTCTTTGCGCGATAAGCCCGGATTTCACACGTCATCGCTACTTGCGACGACACCGCGTAGGAGGTCGCAGGAGTTAACCATCTGTCTAGGACACCACCACGACGAAAATAGGCTAGCGGTTACCACAAACGAAATAAATCTTCGACATAGATTTGGTTCCTGTTAAAAGGTAAAATGAAGGAGAAATGCAAAGATTTCCGTTGGAAGATGCCGACTGGTGGCGTCGGTGGCGGGTACGGACGGAATCGTCCCTACTCCATCCTTAAACTGATAATGACTCTCCCCCAAGGTATGGATGACACAATTCCTTCGGTTCCGTCGTTCTCAGCCACCATGCTAGTGAAAACTCTGAGCCTAGTAGTAATCTTTGCGCCCTCGCAGTACCATAAGCGCATGTAAAGGTCAACAAGTAGGAGTCGATAGCGAGTCGACTGAGTCATCTGCCGGAACACTTCTAGCAGTTTCCCCAAATTCAACAAAGGATCGCCCTCTGACTGGCCGGAAGAGGAGAAGAATGTGCCAGGGGATGCCAGAATCTTAAGGTTCAACCGGCGCTTATCCATTTAAGAGTGAATTGACCGCCATGGTCCGTCCTTACATCACGTTATCGACCTATCATTGACCGACCCTGACTGACTAAGGCGCTTCGCCTCCGTTGCCTCTCCCCTCATCTCTCCTGACCACCTACTTAAACTGCTCTTTCTCCTTTTCGCCTTCTAACTTCTTCATCCTTCATCATCCTCTCAGTCACTGCGGCTGTTGTCCACCTACATTTCTCCCAGCGTTTCCCTAGAATACTCCTTACTGCCTTCTATACCACTGAAACACTTTCACCGTCGTCACCATGCAGATCTTCGTCAAGACTCGTGAGTATACCTGACTTCTGTCCCCAGTCTAGCGCCACTTGGCATCTTCTAACATTCTCGTCTCTAGTTACCGGCAAGACCATCACTTTGGAGGTCGAGTCCAGCGACACTATCGACAACGTCAAAAGCAAGATTCAGGATAAGGAAGGCATTCCTCCTGACCAGCAGCGCTTGATCTTCGCTGGCAAGCAGCTTGAGGATGGCCGTACCCTCTCCGACTATAACATCCAGAAGGAGTCCACCCTTCACCTTGTTCTTCGTCTTCGTGGTGGAATGCAGATCTGTAAGTTCTCTATTGCCTTGTTTGCCACTTACAACAATATCAAGTTGTCAGCTTACTGATAAATATATAGTCGTGAAGACCCTCACAGGAAAGACTATCACCCTTGAGGTCGAGTCGAGCGATACCATCGATAATGTCAAGAGCAAGATCCAGGACAAGGAAGGCATTCCTCCCGACCAGCAGCGCTTGATCTTCGCTGGTAAGCAGCTCGAGGATGGCCGTACTCTGTCCGACTACAATATTCAGAAGGAATCTACTCTTCACTTGGTTCTGCGCTTGCGTGGTGGTATGCAGATTTTCGTCAAGACTCTCACTGGAAAGACAATCACACTGGAGGTTGAATCGTCCGACACAATCGACAATGTGAAGTCAAAGATTCAAGATAAGGAGGGAATTCCCCCTGACCAGCAGCGTCTCATTTTCGCCGGCAAGCAGCTCGAAGATGGTCGCACCCTGTCTGACTACAACATCCAAAAGGAGTCTACATTGCACTTGGTCCTTCGTCTTCGTGGTGGTATGCAGATCTTTGTCAAGACACTCACTGGCAAGACCATCACTTTGGAAGTTGAGAGCTCGGACACTATCGATAACGTCAAGTCAAAGATTCAAGACAAGGAGGGCATCCCCCCTGACCAGCAACGTCTTATCTTTGCTGGTAAACAGCTAGAGGATGGACGCACACTCTCCGACTACAACATCCAGAAGGAGAGCACCTTGCATCTGGTCCTGCGTCTCCGTGGTGGAAATTAATGTCTTGTTTGATTTTCTGCTATCGCGACTCAACTGGGTTGAGTAGCTTTGCATGGCGTTCGGTTGGTTTTAGGCTTTTATGATATGTTTCAACAGCATACTGCTTTCTGTATCACTGCACAAGGTTGTGGTGCATTACATAGTTCAGTCCTTATTATCTACAATCCTTGATTACAATGAATAACGACCGATTCTGTTCGGTATATTCTGCTACGCATTTTGATATAGAACGGTATCTTCTAGTGTTTGTAGATCGTAGTCTCCCTGTCTTTCTTCCATGTGTTTGTAAGCACGCAGATTTATTGTAAGTATTTGAGAATGCGAAAGGAGTTGAAGTTCAGCAGCTGTTATCGCATCCAATTTGCCACAGCTCCCTATCACACGTGACAGTCGGCTCGCCGAAGGCGGGATGGAACTCAAGCTACCTATGGAGTGAATGTGATAGAACAAACAAATTCAAAGAGTTTGAATCTTGTTGTCGCAACAACTCGCAGAAACCCAGCGATGTGAGCATCGGTCGGGATGCCCTCTTATTTCTACCACCTTGCGATTGAATTATTTGCACGTCCTTCAGCTGGCCCCAGAGACTCCTTCCGCAGTGCAGACGATCAATCTCCAACTTCGCTATCCTTCGACTCCATATGTGAAGCTTTACAGCCATTTCAAAAGCGGTCTCGACGCTCAGCCCGCTATCATTCGAACAGAAAATCCCCAAGCTCTTCGACACTTTTTTTCAGTGACACTTGTAGCTCGAATTCCGTAGCTCCGACTGTGCATCCCACTACCCCTCACCTCGATACGAAATCGCCGACCAGCACCTCCGATTTTGAGAAGGACCCGAGATTCGATAAACTTTCAGTCGAGTGTATTGATATGATACCTTCGGGTCAGGAGGCAATAACCCCGAAGGGGGCTGGTAGACGAAGCGATCCTAGAGATAACCTCGTTGCAACGGGGATCGGCACAGATATTCTCGGAGGTCTACGTACGAGAGGCAAATATATACCGCTCGATCAGCAAACCTCAGAAAGTGTCTGGGGAATTGTGCATTTGTACCGAGATGCGCAGGAGACGCCGTATCTAGTTGAAGAGGATTACCCTTCGTACCTAAAAGGGTCCGCTGCTGCAAGACAACCATACGATGAACTGGGCGGGGGCTCTAACCCACGTCAGGATGTACATGTGGAGGAACAATCTTCCCTCTTGTATCCGGATGATGACTTCACGACTTTGTGTATACTCGCCGTTCCGTCATACATGTCACCATCGGATTTTCTGGGATTTGTTGGCGAGGCAAGCATGGATGACGTGAGCCATTTTCGGATGATCAGGACCGCCAGAGCCAATCGGTATATGGTTCTGTTAAAATTTCGCAGTGGGAAGAAGGCCAAGGAGTGGCAGAAAGAATGGAATGGGAAAGTCTTCAATAGCATGGAGGTGAGTGTTATTCCCCCGGTAACCTTCTTGTCGTAGTTCCCAGATAAAATTGCATATCTTGATACTGATTTCTTATGGTTCTCTCAAAAAGCCTGAAACATGCCATGTCGTTTTCGTGAAAACAGTGGAGGTTCAAGCTGTGGATTCGCAAGCACAACACGGGGGTACGGCCAGTCATCAGAACTCCCTCTTATCTCATTCTGCGACCAGTCCCCAGCGTGCAACCATATCATCTACAGGACAATCCAGCTCCATACCATCAGCGACACTATCTACGAGACCTCTAGCACCTCCCACACCGTCCCTTGTCGAGTTGCCAACATGTCCTGTTTGTCTAGAACGCATGGATGAGACTACTGGCCTGCTTACGATAATCTGTCAACATGTTTTTCATTGTACATGCCTGCAGAAGTGGAAGGGTAGTGGGTGTCCCGTCTGTCGCTACACACAAGACGAGTTCCGCAGAAGCAGCCAGGGTGCACTCTATGAAGATGAGCCGGCTGAATGCAGCGTGTGCCATTCCGACATCAACCTTTGGATTTGCTTGATCTGCGGGATTGTCGGTTGCGGTCGCTACGATGGCGCGCATGCATTTGACCACTACAAAGAAACCTCCCACGCGTTTGCCATGGACCTCGCTACACAACGTGTCTGGGACTATGTGGGTGACGCATATGTTCACCGCATCATACAAAGTAAAACCGACGGCAAACTCGTAGAGCTCCCGGCTGCAGATAACAGTGCCCTCGACCCGCCGGACTGGACAGATGCAGTACCCCGGGAAAAGCTAGAAAATATGAGCGTGGAGTACACCCATCTACTCACAAGCCAGCTTGAGAGTCAACGAGCTTATTTTGAGGAGATCGTCGAGCGAGCTGTTGACAAGGCATCCCAGGCCAGCGCAGCCGCAGCTTCGGCGCAGGAAGCAGCCGAGAAAGCCACCGCAAACTTTCGCTCATTGGACAAGCAATACGATAAACTGGAAAATGAGACGCTATCCAACCTCGAGCGAGACAAATCCCGTGCCGAGAAACGTGCCGAGAAGTTCGAGGCGATGGCGCGCAAGATGGAAAAGGAGTGGCGGGAAGAGAAAACTATGAATGAAAGTTTGATGCAGCGCATTGAGCACCTGACCTCCGAAGTGGAAAGTCTCAAAGCAACGAATGCAGACTTGACCGAGCAAAACAGGGACCTCACGTTCTTTATCAGTGGCTCTGAACGACTGAAGAATGAAAGCGAGGATATCGTCCAGGGTACTGTCAGTGTTCCTGAGCCGCAAACTAACAAAAAGAAAGGCAAGGGGAAGGGACGGAGATAATCGTCTGAGGCGTAAATGTATCGGCTCTAACCAAGTCGTTCTCACTCCCTGTCCACACCCGAACAACATGAATATTGGGCTCAACCCACCTCCTTCGTATGTGGAACCCTCTAAAGAAATCCCCGTCATGTCGTGGAGCACTCTGTTCAATACACTGGAAATCGACCTCTGCTCAAATTGCTGCCAGCCTGAGATATGCGGAAACTAAACTGGGCACGAGCAGTTCTATGGGATACACGCCATGTGCAACAACACTAGTGTACTCAAGAAAAACACAACGTGCACCGGAAGATCGGTCGATCTATCCCAGTCTCCGATTGCGACTTAGGTAGATGCGGCACGAGCCAATTATGGCGTATTTTCACCTAATTCACGAGTAGTGACGAATATTCATACCACAGTCTAACTCATATAGCTCATTCATTTGCTTAGTCTATCTGTAATCTACATTTTTATATATACACACAATAATACTGTTTTACAAGCCCTAAATACACCGAACTAGAACCTTCATCCTAGCTGAACAGTGCAAAGATCAAATCCCTCAAAGCCCCTTCCTGATAGCCCAGAAATAGTTCCCCCAATTCTCCGATCCAGGAACCAACTTCCAGCCTATACCAGGGAAATACATCACTCCAGAGCACTTCCACCTCATACCTTGCAACGCATCACCTCCAGCACGCAGCGCCGCTCCATCCTGGCTCCGCATCAGACCCTCCTGGGCCCAAGCATGCAGCTCATCAGGATTAACAAACTTGCTCCATTCGTGCGTCCCCCTCGGCACAACACCAATCGGCCACGGCGCCTCAGCAATGACCTGGTTGACGAGAAACGAGGGGAAAGTGCGCGCAATAGTCGACCCAACCAGCCATCCGCCAGGACGAAGAACCCGAAGACAGTTCGTCAAAAAGGCAAGCGGCGAGGAAGCGGCATTGGAGTCGACATGCTCGAGGACCTCAAAGAGGGTGACTATGTCAAATTTCTCATCCTCGGGCGTCTCACGCAGCGATGCGACGACGTCCTCTAGCGTGCAGTTCTTGTAGGTGAATTTGCCGTCGCGGAGGTGCGCTTCGACTTTGGGATCGGTGCGCGCGTGATCACGGGCGATTTTGATGAGCGCTGAGGTTGGGTCGATGGCTGTTATGGAGGCTGCCTGCGTGACTGTTTGGGAGGGACTGTTTGCGGTCGTGGGAATCGTGCGGGCTAGGGATTCGGCGAAGATGCCACCGCCACAGCCGACGTCGAGATAGCGGAGGTTGTTGACTGGGGGTGGGGTGGAGGTTTCGGGTGCGCTAGCGCGTGGCGGTGGGAGGCTGTCGAATAGACAGGATGCGATGAAGTCGTGGCGGAGGGGGTTCATGAGATGTAGGACCCGGCTGGGGCCCATGGGATCCCACCAGCTGCTGGCGAGGGAGGAGAAGTGAGATAGTTCATCGGCGGAGACGGAGGTGGAGTGCGCTCGGTGAGGGGAGTTGAGATAGCGGAGGAGGGAGGTAGCCTTGCGGAGGGTAGGTCGGATGTTGGCCATTTTGGATTGATTTGATTGAAATATACTTTTTCTTTTTCCCCTCTTGAATTTAAATGAGAATTTCGTTGCGATGTCGGTGATGAATCTGATCAACGGGGCATTGGCTTTTCGAGAATATGAGAGCTGCTACACAGTTAGATATTGTATTAGACTGAGAGGAGTGTGGTATAGTGCATACTTGTGTTTTCTAGAGAGGCACATCATCAATTGGCTGACATTGCTGCGCTCTTCGATCTCTGGGTGATAAGACAAGCCGAGAATTGGAGATTGAAGCCTTGAGCTGCTATCGCGAGTGTGATGTTGGCATTACGAGCAAACATGCCAAGAACTTATGTCATCCCTTTCTCATTGTTTACTTGCTCGAGCTCGACGGAGTACAGCTACATCCATTTAGCTGCACATACAAGCATCCCGATCCCATACTTGGGCTCAACTACACGACTAACTACAAGCTCGAGGGACGCAATTATTGACAGAATGTATTCACTACCAATCAGTATCAGTTAGTCTTACTTTCCATCTAGTTCCTCGTGACGAGTTACCCCAAAAAAAGGGAACCTAATACGGTTACCACACACCGACACTCGACCATCAAGCCTCAAAAGCCCTACTAAAAGGGGGGTCATCTCCAACGGAAACCTGCCGCCGCTCATTCCAAGCTAGGGAAGAGGTGGTAGTACCGTATCGAGCTAACTAACTGACAGACTGGCCGGATTGTGCATCCATCGCATCCCTCTAATCCACCCGGTGGGCCCTCAGTGTCCACTCGATAGTTCTACGGCCCTTCCAGAAACATTCCGTGTCCGGTCATATGCGCCCCATGGCTCGAGTCAATTTGTCGGTCTGGGCAGCTATGGTCTGGCTTGTCTGTCCTACGGAAACATAGCCCACATCTCCGGGACGATCATCCATCTCGTTCGGGAGCATGTTTGCGTTTGCTGGTCGGTGAGGTAAGCGAAAGAGGGTGGATCGTGGACTAGTTGTTGGGAGCGTTCCTTGCATTAACGACTTACGTATGTAGGTAGTACTCCGGAGGTTCGTTGTACTACAGATTGGGCTAGTATTATGTAGGCTCTAGACTACTGACTAGGTGAGTGGTTTTTTTTTATTTTATTTTTTCTTGTCAGGGTACTTTTAGGGGTGTTTCGTTAGGGGATAGCGTTGTCGCCTTAAAGTCTATTCTCTCTTTTCGTGGACTTCTCTTGTATGCCTAGGTACAGCATTTGTTTGAGAAGGTTTGAGTGGAACAAGAATCATCTCAAGGATTTCATTCATGTCTTTGGTGCCAGCTAGCCAACCCCCAGTCCTGCTGTATCACGCACGGATATATACAATGTGGCTGAACTTTCGCCGGCACCGAAACATGGATGAGGCTGCAGTAACCAGAGTTCCGGCTCCCTGGCCATTGTCTGATCAAATCCAATGCATGAACCAGCTTCTTCCCCAAGGCTGACATATGCACCTTCCCGGTCGGCTCTAGAAAGAAGTTCCCCAAAGGTGCTTGTGACATATATATCCATCACGTGATGCATTTGCGTCTCCGTATGATCCAAACAAATGGAGCATATCCTGGACGTGGTGACCGTACCACTGACCATGATGACGTTTGAGGGCACAGTGAACTACGGGAGATGATCGCCCTGTGTAATCTATACATTGCAGGCCCGTCGACGGTTATCCCAGCCCCGTCCGTGGCTTTAAAAAAGAAAAGAAAGAAAAAAAACCACTCCCTATTCTTGCCCGGAAAAAACCACTAGAGGCAGATTTGAAACCGGCCAAACAGCCCGTTGCTAATGAGCAGAATACCATTTGTCCAATCATAACCAAGTCATTATTGCGATCTCAATAAACTCCGTACGCAGAAACTATGAACGAGCGTTATGCGTCCATCCGTCCCTGTGGCCTCCAGCCACATCTTCGGGACCCCGAGCGCCCCTGACTCTGGCTGCTGGCGTCGCCCTACACATTGGACCAATAAATTTGAAAGAAGACTCAGGGTAAAAAAGGAGACGTGGGTCCCGCTGAATCATTGATTCACAACCAACACGGACTTCTGCAGCGAAACTTATGATATGATGATGTGTTAATGTCCATCCATTGACGTCGATGGTCACGACGTAATCGATATACGAGCCATATGAACTCGCTACTAAGAGGAATGAAAATGCAAAACACAAAATAGGATTCCTCTTTTTATTTGAAGCGAGGACTAGACTAATGTTTCTGTTTGGTTTCGCATCTGTTTAAAAAAGGCCACCACAGTGAGAGAGAGGGTGGTGGGCAAATGACTGTGACACGCCCCAGGCACCAGGGGACCTGACCACCCATCATGTCTCAGACCAAGCGTCAGAGTGGGTTACGGCGTGACGCAGCCGCAACGGCACATGCGATGGACGCTTTAGAAGGCTTCCATCGTCGTTCCAAAATTTTCTAGAAGGTCTTCGGAGTACCGGATTCGCTTGGCAGGCAAACGAAGAGCTGTAACTCGCAGGCAGGATCCCGTTAGCGCGGTGGCTGTGGAGCCCCTCTCTGCAAGAAAAGGAGAAGCCGCCGTGAGATGATGAGTCCCAAAAATCCTGAGAGCGTGGGAACCACTGTCGCAGCCTCCTCCGTCAGGTCCGTACACTAGCAGCACTAAGCTGACTAGTTGCAGCCTGACTAAGGCGAGATGGGACTAGGCGGTAGTGCGTTACCCGCACCAAAATGTCCCCACGGCGCATTACCGTCCTCCCTTCGTAATCAGTCCGACTTACCAATCCCTGTCGGTTATTCTGTTCACGCTGGAGGTGATGTGATAACATGCAGACAGATGTGACATGCAGCGTGTTTGGGCAACAGTTTTATTTTGATTTGATTTTTATTTTTTTATTGTTCCTTTTCCCCAGTACCGAGGCAATATTGTCCCTGCAGGCATCATTATTATATGTGCGTTCAGGGCATCCGTACATGTGGTCATGTATGTACATTATTATACATACCATTCAAAATATGATACGGAACTTCTGTGCTCTATATCCGGACCTTGCGTGGGTCAAGGTTCCCTCGCCAAAGCCAAGGATCACATCCGATTCCCCATTATTCGAACCTTTCTAGAAGGAAATTAACTTTCCCATCGGTCGTTCTAATCTCAGGCCATGTTCGACACCCTTCAAAAGGGGGTCCCATCGGTTGGGGTTAGCCGTGATGTTTATTGGTCATATCATGTATTATGATCTAAGTTAGTTGAGTACCTCCCGCCCTGAAATTTCGCCAAGGAGAAAGAAAGCAGTGGGTGAGGAAGGAGGGGCACTTATCGACCGATGTTGGCTGCCCTATCTTCTTCTGTATTAATTATTAGGATTTTCTTTTCGTTTTCTTTTTTCTACCGTCGATTCGATTCCCGTGTCCGACTGATTCGGAAGGATTTTCCAACGTTGGCCTCCATGAAAGGAATTGTATAGAGCAACACCACGCTGTAGGAGATATGCACTGACGATCTTGACGCTCTCGCAATGTGATAGGTGCGAAGTATGCAGGCATTTGCAGGTAATGGTCGCACGATAGTTGCGAGGTGCATGACAGCACACACTGGTCACTCCTAAGAGTTGGGGCTAACTTTTTGGTTTTTGGAATCAAACGATGATGGACCCCTTGAAAGGTTCTGGGGTAGGGTAAGGAAGGGGGAAAAAAAAAAGTAAGCTTCCAAAGGGGGCACGCGCTTTTCATCTCGTTTGGTTCCTGGCGATGGCTTCTAGTCCCGTTGTGATTGGTCCCCAACCTTCTTGCATTATGCAGTATGAAAGCCGTGATAATACGTTTAGGATCTTCGGCCGAACCAGACAAATAGGCGGCGTTCTTCAGCATCACTGAGGGGATGTATCTACCATACGCATGCTCGGGAGCAGAAATAGAATAAATTATTATTCATTCAGATCGGCACCAAGCCGTATCCACCTCCAAGAGCGATACTCGCACGGCCAGAGAGACGGGGAAAGCCACGTTGTGGAGCCGGAAGCGCGCTGAAGCCTGAAGGTGACCTTCGAGCTTTCGTTCGGTCGGCTTCGACTGGAGCCACTTGGGGGTTTTTAGTGGAAACGTGCGAAGCTGTAGTAGTCTCCGTACACTAGGCCACAAAGTCCTGAACTAGTAGTCAGTAATAAGTCTAAGAATAATAATAATAATGACACTACTAATAATAATACCACTTAATTTCGTGCCAACTTACCCGAACCATGATAAAAGAGGCACCAGTCGTATGGTGTGGCTTTGGAAAGGAATCCCTTTTCCTTTTGCAAGAGAAGCAAGTGACTTCAAATAACTTGTTTATGTTTGTTTCTTGGTTTGGGATCCGTTAAGGTTTTTTATTCTCTTTCCTACGACATAATATCTACCTTTAATACCAATAATACCGAGACCGTCATTTTACTTACTTCATCTCCCGTCACCTTCTTCAAAACCTCCGAACACTTTTTTTTTTATTCCCTCAATATCATCATCATCCTTTTTTTTAATTTTTTAATTTTTCTATTTTCTTTTCTCGCGCATCCTTTTTTTTGTTTTTGTTTTTTTTTTTTTTTTTCTTTTTTTTAATTTGTCTATTTTTTTTATTTCGTCTCATCCGACTGGATAAGGGGTATAAACCACTTCTCGATCTCTTCTTATTCTCTTCTCCCCCCTCCCCCTCTGTTTAAATAAAGTCCGTGAGGCGTTATCCAACCGGAGCGTTCATCTACTGTTTTCCACCCCCTCCGCCATTGGAAGCCCAATCGAGCCGCCAAACTTCAACCCCAATTTTTCCATTTGACTCGATTTCCACGCGCTGTTGCTTCCTACTGTGTCGAGAAGTCTTTCGTCCCAATAGCGCATACTTCCTCACCGACATCTTTCTGTAAGTGCTTTCGTCATATACATGAAAGTTCGTCTCTTGCACCGGAGTTTCCCCGCTGGTTGGTCCTGATGACCCAGTTGAATGATGCCTTACACTTTCCCACTTTTTCGTGCCCGGTGAATATGTATAATCGCTTCCTCGCTGGTTCGGCGCGGAGAGTCAAGATACTTCGGAAATCTTACCCATGGCTTTGTCGTTGAGTGAGCATGTTTATCGGACTGCTCAGAACCCATCCACATTTCAGCAGAAGAGGACTTGTACTTTCGCACTCAAGAAGAGGATCCTGACACCAAACGATCACTCGTTCAAAGCGGAACTTGCTAACATGGTTGTACTTGGTCAATAGGACACGCCGAGTGCCTTCGTTCCCCGTTGCGAATATATCGCTCTTTGCGCCCTTTTTGAGAACGCATCCTGCTTTTGAAGAGTATATAAAATAAGTGACTGGAAACGTTGGAATTACCCCGTTGGCGATTTTTTCCCAGACATCCGGATATTCCTCTTTACAATCTCCGAGGTCGCGTGGCGGTGGAACTTGTCCCAGGGATTGGTGTGGTCTTGCGATTTTTGAGGGCTCAATAATCTGGTCGAGATTTCGATTTCCCTGTCGAGTAGCACCCGCTATTACCTCATAAAATTCATCTTCCTGCGGCTGTCCGACGAGGCTTACATCGTGTCTTGGTCCGCCTGGAATTTCTGGAACCAACTTGTGAAGAACTGCTGTGAGCATCACGCCCCGGAGCCCGGCAGGAATATCGAAAAAAAAATATTAGAAGCTCGGTCCTTTGGTAGGAGTGAAACTGTTCTTCGATTGTTTACGTTTCGGGATTGAAACTATATCAGAGCCCGAAGTTACCCCTGCCTTCGTTGCTCACATTCTTGGTTGCGAAACTTTGGAAACCTCGCCCACGGAGGTAAAATTTTCTGCAGACCCAACGAGGTGAGTCTACGATTTTATTGCCCATTTTCTGGCGCAAGCGTGTTCACTTTCGGAAACGCTTCCGGATCAACCTCGTCGAATTCACTCTCGAAACGATGAACCTAACCTCGATCTTGTCTTGTATAGTTATATCGTCTGGCACTTACGCCGTACGCAAGCCACAGCTGCACCACAACCTACCGTGAATTGCACCTCGCGTGTCGCACTGTCCGCACCGTCCGCACCTATCAGTGGCTGATCTCACGATTCGGTGGGATCGACTTGCCTCAAGACTGGAAGGTACGCCGTGGAGATTATTCTACGGCTACATTTGAGAGGACTACCGCAGGGCAGCTTTGCTTTGTCCTTGACTACCGTCCCTCAGCTCCCCGCTGGGCCGGGTCATGGACATCACAACTATCTTGAACAGAAAAGGTTCTGCAGCCATGGTCGCCGCAGAATTCGATCATCAGCAATTCATACAGAATCCTCATCTTGATACATCATCTCCGAAGATGAAGCCGGAGCCCGGGGTCTCAGAGGCTGGTGACCAGCCAGTACTTGCGTACCCTCCTCACGCGCCGCTCGGCCAAATGCCGAATATGCATCCGGATATGCGATACCAACCGCAGACACACCCGAACTCTGCGCTACCACTTTTGCAAAATCCTTATGTGCCAGGGGGATATACAAGCGCTCCTCCAATGCCAAACGGTGGTGCTCCCCAGGGCAGGACAGATCCTCCACCCAAAACATTCCACTGTGGCACCTGCAGTAAGGGATTCGCGCGACGCAGCGATCTGGCGAGACATGGTAAGACTATATAAAAAGGTACTACAATGTTCAGCAAACTGACAAAGTGTAGAACGGATACACTCTGGTATTAGACCACACGCTTGTGATTGGCCAGGATGTGGTAAGCAGTTCATCCAGCGCTCTGCCTTGACCGTGCATTCCCGGGTCCATACCGGCGAGAAGCCGCACATGTGCGAGAGATGTGGAAAGGTATGTGTCGCTATTTTCATTTAGCAAGAGCCAATGATCAATATCTAACATCATGGATATAGCCTTTTAGCGATTCATCCTCTTTAGCTAGACACCGCCGGATACATTCCGGTAAACGCCCCTATAAATGCCCCTATGCCAATTGTCAGAAGACCTTCACACGGCGTACTACTTTGACACGCCATCAAAACCACCATACGGGTACCATTGAAGAGGCTGCCGCAGAGACTGAAGCCAACCTGCGGCAAAATAAGGAGAGAGCGAGAGTGCCCGGTGAGGGAATATACTCAGAACATGGCTCTGTTCATTCTACCCCATCTCCCGCCCACCACCCTGCTATCTCACCAGCTGGTGAGCTCCCTCCATTGAACATGCCTCGCTCGTCTGGCGAATACTACAGCATGGGAAATGGCTCTATTCCTCCTCACGTCCGCGGAGACTTTCAGCAGGCCAGCCCTCGCGCTTCCCCAACGGCAACCTCTCCATCTCTGTCCAGTTTTGGTAGTGCTCCACACACCCGGCCGTCGATGACTTCTCACCCGTCAGGTTACGGCCCTCCTCAACCTCTCGAGCCGCCTGCCAACAACGACCATCGGCCCAACAGTGTTAATGGGAGTCCCCACATGACAAGTTTAGGTTGGGCTTCGCCGTCCCACGGTAGCATCCCATCACCGGGCTCCGCAACCGATTTCGGCTATTCTGATCCTAATGGTCCAGCATACCCGAACTCAATGCCGCCTCACATGTACTTTCCCAACTCCACCCTCCGACGTCCAACTAGCACTGAACCCGAGAATTATGAGATGAAGCCAAAGCTTGGCGAGAGTGCATGGTCAACACCGGTCTAGAGTCTCAATGATCGGCAGGACCTCTGATTTGGGACATAGAGATCTGGTTAAGAACCATATACCTTACGCAGTGTCCTACCTCAAGCGACGAGTTTGACATTTGCATATCATTTCCTTTGTTCTGGCATTACTTTCCTTTGTCATCTCATTACAGGCCTTGCATACCAGCATGTTATTTTTTTCTCCCTTTGATTTTCGTTTCGTTTTCCTTTGTCATACATCGTTGTGGATATCCGAGATGTTATTCTCTTAGCATTCCGTTTGAAGGTGTAAGCGCGCTGGAAGGAGTCCGGGCTTAGCTGATTTGATTCCCGTGTTTTGCTTGTGCTCTCTATTTGTTGCTCCTAATGTGTGATATGACTCGAACGAACACAAAATAAATAAATAGAGAGGTGGGAATGGTTCAGGGCTAGGTTGGACGGGGGTTTTTTTTTGGGAACTGGGATATTCTGGTCTGGTCTGCTTTGGTCGCGGGGTTTCTGGTATCATATACCATGTTATTATTGTGCATTATCATTTGTCTCCTTACCCCCTTGTCACATTATACCTCATATCCTTTTAATATTCGCCGTACCCCCTGTGTTTACTTTTTCTTCTTGTTTCCTTTGTCTCAATACTCATTCACACCGTTGTTGTAAATGATTCACCTACTGTATGATATAGAGAAAGAACACCTGCTTAATCTGATACCATGGTTTCGTGTGTCCTGGGCACTTGAAAATACCTCTTGTCCTCCATTCATCTATTCGATGTTTCTTGAGTTGAGACAGTAGGTAATACAGATAAATTGCAATGGATGAAATGGATGCGTTGAGTCAAACTAAAAGCAGATTCACTATCGAAACGGTTTGTAACGGCGGTGTACTATATGGGTCAGATCCAGGGTACCTAATTCTGACCTTTTGGCCTAGTTAGGAGCGTGTTTGCCTGGATTGCACGCCCTCACACTGTTAGTGGCCACAAGGCCGCGATAGATCGCGGTGCAGATTCAGGCCGCACGGTTGAGGATTAGGACTTATATCCAAAGCAGCAGGCATAAAGCTCTGTATTTGTGAAGGGTAGTAGCCCGCTTGTGAAGACGGCGTGTTAGGTCTGGTAGTCTTTTATCTAACTAGATATCATAGTGATAGTACCATCATTATATCGACTTGGATGTAAATCGGTAGGGATGTGCAAGCCTAATCCTTCGGTCAATGGAATAAAATGTGCAGTTCTTTCTACGGCACATGGCAAGAATTGACATTAATGAGTTACTTACTTTGTGTATGTTGGGAATATTGGCCATTGATTGAATATATCATGTATTCGTTACTTGAATCCTTCTTCCAACTCAGGAGACTCTATGCAGGGTATCCGCCAAAGGGTTCATTTACCATACAAATGCCGAGGTTTATCACGCAGCTCTACTCAACACCCATCATGACAAGTATTGCTCATACCATATACTTCGTACCAACGGTGAACTATAGAAACCGGCCGAGTCATGGGCTATCATGTCTCATCTAATCAATAAATAGCTTCGTCCAGCGGAGTAAAATGGCAATCGAGAGCGACTAATAGACTAGACAAGCTCGAATCCTAGTCCCCCCACAAACAAACCAGAGGATTTTCTTTTGTCGGCAGCATTTGTACTTTGACTAACTGGGGGAGACTCAACTTCGACGCCAGCTGTAACGAAGACCGAGCGATCCATAAATATACACCACAGCTCAACTAGCCTGCTCATGAATCAAGCACGGGTCATAGTATATGTCTGCAGCACTTTACTCTCAGCCATACGTAAGTCACCATTGCAAACGTAACGCGGCCAAGGTTTAAAGGAGCCCCTGAGTATGTTGCCGCCTCAAGTGACATGTGAGATATCACAGATCATCGAGCAACTCGATGCAAGTTGTCATTGCTTCTGGTCAATCATATTGGGTTAGATCCACAAATTTGGCCGCCTGCTCATCAATGAGAGCTGAACCTTCATTCCGTTTCGCGCATGATGCAGGTTCCCCCGCTCTCTGGTCTCTCCCTCTTTCTAACCTGCACGGGTTGTTATCGTTGTCAGTCTCTTCCGGTTCTAGCCCACGGTCCATCAGGCAGAGGCAGCAAGAGCATGCATGGGTGCTATTGTGCATTGTTGCTTTGAAACTGAGGACGATGCCATAGCGTAGTTTAATTTTGATTAATATCAAGCACTTTTAGTGGCTAGAATATTGTTGTAGACAGCTTTTAAACTCTTCCTTTTGTTTGACTTTGCACCTGCAATTGGGGAAAGAAAGAGTGATCCCCTACTTCCAAGACATACATACATTATTATATGATTCTAATCGTGCGTTCCCTTCCAGAGCTTCAGACCGCCGGGGGGGGAAGAAACTGACCTAAGCCCCGTTCGGATTAGCGACCAAATTAGCCACGAAGAATGACGTCGCCGGACGTTCTTCTTCGTCACGAAATTACGGTAATTACAATGGTATCGTTACGAATTCCGAACAATCGGCAAGCCACGTGCGGGCCTTGGTTCAGTGGGGACTAGTACCAGAGTAGCTTAGCGGGCTCATCATTACGGTTGATCCGGGGTAAAAGAGGCGTCCTCGTCAGGTTCGCCTTTATTGGAAATCCGTCTTGTGGGAAGGAGGGGGTGGGGGCTCCAAGGCTTCCCAAGGACCATGGAGAGAACGTTCTCTTTACCAGGATGTTCCCTCCACATCGTCAGTGGGGTATCACTTGCTTTTTCTCTGGAGAGTGGGATTTTAAATCAGTTAGGCAAACGCCTTAACGTGCGAACTGCCAGTTGTACTAATGATGGCGAAAGAGCAACCTTGTGATAGAAAAAAGGACTGGCGCATGAACTTAAACGCCAAATCATACATTGAATTCCATCGAGGCTGCGTGAGAGCCTCCTTGCAGACGATGTAGTATTGCCTTACTTCATGACAGATCTCTATGTATTGTATTACATGCATGTGTTTTTTGCTATACTGGGAAGACAATCACAAACGCAAAATGCAGTCACCAGACATGAGTATGTGATATGAGAACAGACCATGATAAACGCCTCGAAGCAAACTCGCAATATTGCCTCGTCATGCTAGAACATTTGTGATGCGATAAGGGAAAAGAGATGAATAACATAAACATCCAAGAATGTAAAACGGGTGATCCGTTCCGTGAACAACCCGGATCTAACAATGTGACATAGGAAATTAATAACACATCCCCCGTATCGATTTTTTATTATTTATTTTTTTTCATATCGAGTAGTCGTTTAGAGCCCTTCGCGGAGCCGCCGGTCTTCATCCCAGATTTCCTCTTTCATCTGCTGTAGTCGAAAGTGCTGTCGCCGTAACTTCTCCAGCTCCGCCCTCGGTGGATCTGAATGGGCTGCCATTGTATCGTGCAGTGCACGGTACTTAGCATAATAATGTTTAAAGCGCTGCGATTTCTCTCGCAGTTGCTGCAGAAGAATCTCCCGACTAAGGGGTGGTGATGCACTTCCGGTGCTACCACTCGATGTGCTAACCGCCCGTCGTCGCTTGTGCTCCAAATCCCCCGTTGTACGTCCCTGGGCGGGGGTTGCAGAAGGGCGGTCTAGTTCCACCTTGCGCTTGAGGGGGTTGAGCGCCGGAGTCGCCTTAACCATGCCATTGGTTTTCACCTGTTTCTTAACATTGGAGGTGCCCGTAGCCTTGTTTGGTTTGGATGTTTGAGTAATCAAAGGTGATGAGGAAGAACTGGAGGAATTGTTCTGACTCGAAGAACGACTACGACTCTGTAGGTCAGAAGCATTGGCCGGGGGGGATGAGCCGAGAGGCGACGGCTTCTGAGGAGATTTCTGGGCCGGAGGGCGGGAGGATGGTGGCCTCTTTGATGAGGTAGTAGGCTTTGGAGGATTTGGGGGCGACGGTTCGGCTTTGGATGGGGGGCGCTCCGACTGGTCTACCTTGGGTGTCGGCACATGGGAGGACTCTCGAGGAGAAGACTCGGCCAGTTTGGGTGGCGCTTTAGGCTGCGGCTTAGTTTTCTCTGGAAGAGGCTGTTCCGATGCCGATGCATCTAGCATGTCTGTGTCATCTTCATCTGAATCATGAACGTATTCTGCTGATTTAAACTTCCCATCCGGCTTGGGCACTGGCCTCCGCTCCGGCTTTTTAGTGACACGCCCAGTCAAGGTACTGTTCGTCGTATTCTTGCCCTTTGTAGTAGATTGCTTCGCTGCAGAGTTGCCGACTCGCTTCTTTTGTGGGTTGGCACCAGACCGGGGAGCTGATGTGGGCTGTGTCTTGGGGGTCAAGCCATTTCCATTGGCCCTGTCGGTTTCCGGTCCAGTAGTGTCGCCGTCTTTGCCGCTCTCTTCGGGGTTTTGTACTTGTATCCGAGGAGTCAGCGGCTTCTTGATAGGGCCAGTGCGCAAGTTCAGCCGTGACAGACACTTCCCCTTCCCTCGCTCCTCCCTTGGAAGAAGCATCTGCCATAGCTTGTCGGTGCGGGAGATCCGCATACGATCAAATGCCGAGATAGCATTCTCAATGGCTTCCTGCCGCTCTTCCTGAGACGGATAAGGAAAGCTCCATACATCCAACTCTCTGTATGCTTTATCCTTGAGATCGAACTTCTCCGGGTTAATTCGGTTCTCGGCACCGTATTTCTGAGCCAAAGCCGTACAGTCTTCGATGGACGAGCGAGTCTGGCGAGCAAGGAACTTGGCGGATACGGCACGGACGGCGAGAAGGTGAATGAAGGGAACCTTAAGAGCGTCGAGGCGAATACGGTCTTTGTTTTGGGAAAGAGGAGCCGAGGTAGGAGTAAGGGGAGGTACAGAAGTAGGAGACCGAGAGACACCCAGAGCTGGGCTGGATGACAACGAGCGGTTGGTTGCATTTTTCAGCAACCGGTCCTTTTCCAATTCCACCTTACTCGATGACTTACGGGCTAAAAGAGCGGCCTGCCTTTTGTCGCCCGCTCGAAGAGCCCTCACCTCATCAATGCTGGTAATTATATGGGTCTTCTTCGATTCCTTTCCCCTCTCAAAGGCGTTCAAGCTCTGTTCGAGGTTGGCCAATGCTTGGTCTGTGGCCGCAGTAGCTTCTTTTGCTTTCTGAACCTCCAGGCTATGGCTCAGGACACCGGTAAAATATAAGTTTTCTTTGTCATTGGAGCTGCTGCTATAGATCTCGGACCGGTGAGTCTCGGGATGAGAGTGAAACGGTTGTGATTTGGACCCGTAGTAGAGAGTAGGATGTTTCCCTAAACGGACCCTAGCTGTTTGGTCGTCCCGTAGAGTTTGGATCAGTTCGTCGAGGGTGTTCTGAGCTAGGTTTAGCCGCATGATCTGCGTTGATTTAACCGTGGAATCGCTCCCGGGGTTGTCTCTGTATAGAGACAACCCGGACACTGGCACCTCAAGAGCCGGCATGAGGTCGCGGGAAAGTCGTAGAGGAGGTAATGGCACCGAAACGAGAGAACGGAGGAGAGGATACGATGGAAGATCGAAGGGAGAAGAGGAATTGAGAGGAAGGCCAGGTAGAGGACGTCCGGGTGAAAGACGGGTAGCAGCGTGAGAGCTGCAGGTCAGCGGCCGAATACACGGGAGGACGAGTCAGAACAACACGCCATAGATCAAGCAATGGAGGTTAGAGAAGAGGTGAAAGGGAGTTTGCATATGGAATAGCAAACGAAAGTCTTGAGTAACCAAAACCCATGGCAGAAGGGTTGGCCTTGGGAGTTGGATCTCGGAGGGGAGGGAGTGGAGGACGGAGAGGGGAAGGGGTGGGGAGAGAGAAAAAAAAAAGAGGAGAGAGGGAGAGAGGGAAAGCTGAGATGAGATGATGCCAAAGAAAGCAGGATGAGAGCGTAAGGCGGCCCTAGAGCGGAGAGAGCCAGAAGTGAGTAGTTGAGTGGGGAGAAGCGGTATGGTATTGTTCAGGGTACCTTTTCTGGGCCAAGGAGTTGTCAGGCCCGCAGGATGTTTAATCCCATTTGGGTCCGGGTGTATAATACGAATCATCTTCACGGTTTGATTGATTAATTTATTTTACCACTTGAGTGGTATATACACCTACTACAGTGCAGTCCTCCGGTTACTACCGTTTACTATACCCTGTAAGAAGGACCTAGCTACTAAAGTCGCCCCGTCATAGAACCAAGAAAAGAAGTCAATAAACTTCAGTATTATAGGTCGTTCGATGCGGTTCCCGGAGGTTGTCGGCCACCCATCATGCGGACTTCGACAATTCCATCCATACCTACCTTTCGGGAAAGAAGAGAAAAAGGACAAGGCAGAGGAAAAATCGTGTGGCAAGGAAGGGTCAGAATGCCTGAGACGAAATGGAAGTATCAAGAGAGAAATCCGCGTTTGTATCATACGTACCAAAAGGTCTCCAGAACTTTACTGTACCAGGAGAAATAATCAGAGGGAAAGAAAGGACGAATAATAATAGGAAGGGGAAAATAATAGTACCACCACTAGTACCTAGTACGGAGAAGGGCGTACCGTATGGGACGGAAGGCCCGCCCCAACTACCGTACGGATGGCAAGGCAGCGGGTATTTTCATACATAGTCACGGGCACCTCCTAAATTAATAGTGACCTCCGTTACAGAATAGAATACATACCAGGATTGACTTATGATGCTACTAGGTCACTAGTAAAGTCTTCTCTTTCTCCTTCTGGAACATTGATCCCTACCAACGATCGATCGGAAAAGCAATCACGGATGGAGTCATCCAAAACCTAGTACTTTTTGTTGTCTGGGAGTTTTCACCTCGACTCTGTTTTGCTTTTTTTTTTTTTTTTTTTGTTTTTTAAAAAGAATGGGGTAGGAAAAGGATTGGAAGACTCGAGTCTTGTCTCATCTTTTATTCTATTGTTCCATTAATAACATCAATCTTTTTTTTTTCTTTGTCCTTACCCCGTACCGGCGAAAAGCTGAGAGAGTCCAGAGCCAGCCAGTCCTTCTAGGCTGAGTCTGTGACAGCCCCGGTACCGTACGCTGTACGACCCCGTCGCTGCAGTGGTACGGAACCGGAACAGCTTGTTCGACAACGCTATCTTACGCCATGGCCATGCCTCTGCCACCGACGCCCCCACCATGACTGACAAGAAAACTGGGTCCAACCCAACAGTCGAGTTCGGAACTCCTCCTTTGTCTCTTGATACAGGTCAAATAAAATAAAAGGAGCGTCGGAATATAGAGAATACTGAGAGATAAAAAAAACGCCCAAGGATCTAAGAGACTGATAAAGTATTGTGTGCGTGGAGAGAGGGTGAAAAAAAAAAAAA